>NC_080083.1:26707892-26878186 GCF_949987535.1 Balaenoptera acutorostrata
GGCAATTGTGTATGTAATATGGTAAGTGAGGGGGTGATCTAGTCTCTGAAGGATAAGCTTCAGAGCTTTGATTTTAAAATGATGAAAAGCTTATAGATGCTGCTTTATTTTTGGTGATCATCTAGAGAGCATAGGGTTTTGTGCAAAATCGGGTGAGGACTAGTAAATTAATGTTGGTGTTAGCCTTTGAGTTTCTCAATAAAAGTAAACTCATCTAAAAAATTGGTAAGTATTAAATTCACAGATTAGGATTTTTAACGTAAATTACATTTTCTGTTTGAAGTGTGAATAGCACACTAGAAGATTAACTGCTTATTTTAGTAAGTCATTGCTAATAAAAAGCTGGGCATTCTTTAGAATTTTGCCTTGGAAGTCTTCTCAACCATAAAGTTATTCTGTATCCAGAACATACCAAAGCAGTGATTACATCTTGTAGTCTACTGGTTTTTGTATCTTTACCTGATAGCCCCTTGGTGCTAAGTTTTCAGTTTAGAGTTGGGGAGGGGTTTTTACTTAGAATTCCTAATCTTCTGATTTCCTGATAGCTAGCCAGAACATCAAACCATTCTTTTTCTACACCCAAAAGATAGCTAAGTCGTAACATTTCCTTTGGGTGTTAATTATACTTGGGAGCAGAATTTAAGATTGCTATTCAGTTGACGTAATTTCAAACCTAGGAAACACTAGAAATAATCTTGGTAGTAGAGAAAATGGGCCCAAAGGGATTTGCATAAGGTCACCCAACCAATACATTTAAATGAACCTTATGGAATGTCAGGAGGAAGAGGAGGGATAGGAAGTTCCAAGTTAGGATTCCATTTTAAGTATTTAAGCAAAACACTTGGTATAGATTCATTAAGGGAGTAACTCTAGTTACTATGTGAGAATTCAAAACAACTATTCAAGAGCAGACTTAGGGACGTAAAACAATTAAGTTCTGTTTCATCTGTAGAATATACAATTGGTATTTTTTAATGACTAACTTTGGAAAGATTAATGTGAGCTAGACTTAAGCAAGCCTGGGTTCATTTGTGTTCATTGAATATTTTGGAAACAGGACCAAAATGAAAATTGCCATCGCTCAAAGTTGGCAAAGTTAAGTTGCCATCACTTAAATTGCATTTAAGCTACGCTGAAAGATGTGTTCTACTAAAAGTAGTTCCAACCCCTGACTGAAGTGAGATAGAAAATATTACTTCCCTAGTATATAGGCTGTTTAAGATTAGAGAGGACTTAACTGTGTATGAAAGGTAGGGGGACGCAGGTTTTCCAGTTCAGTAAGACCAGACAGCTAAATGCTGTAAGGGGAGAGGCAGACTTGCTGTTTTTCAGTCTTAGGAAATGGACCTTAAATCTCTACCTAGATTAGCAGCTATTAGAAGAAAGTCACACCCTTTTGGAACTAAAAAAGCTGTCTTGGATTTTCGCCTTTTCTCCCTATTTATGTCCCCTTAGATATTGTAGGGAGCCTATAATTAGTTTATTATTTTCTAACCAAGGAAAAACTTAAGTCTCTAAGAAGCAATTATTTTTCATAACGTCAGATTGAGTAACCCACCTTGCTGTTCAGCCCACATCCTTCTGGAAACAAAAGGTAAGAAACCCATTTTCTGATTCCTAATTGTTTGGGATCTGAATTTTATTAATTTAAAAAAGATACTCTTTGGAATATGAACAGATTTCCCTCATTTAAAATGTTTTTTTCCCCTAAATTTTATAGTTTAATAATATGTTCCATTATTCGTGTATCCACTCGTAGTGCTTAAGTTCCATATGATTCTAGAATTTTAACTTTCTCAGTTTTGTCTTTGAAATACATTTGCTCATTAGGGCTGGTGTTCTTTTTTTCAAGTTTCTGTGAAGATGAATTTCTTGTGTGCCTTTTTGCCTACTTTGTACATGAAGTTGTAATGAAATTGCAAACAAAATAAGTTATATGTCTGTATTTACCATAAATGGTATTAAAAGCAGAGAAACTCTATTAGACTGAAGTTCTGTTATAACCATCCTTTGGTTTAGCTTATTTCTGTCATGGTATGAAGAATGCAGAGGCAGAAAACAGGTTCACAATCTCTTATCCCAAAACTCCAAAAACAAAGTTTTTTGTTGTGGAGCAAATTGAATATAAAATGTGACCGAAATCGTTGCCTTTGTTTTGCACTTAACTGCGACTGAATTGTCTTCCTGCAGAAATATTGATGTGTCAGTTGCCATAGGTTTTGCTGAGAGTGTTATGTGATAAAGGGTCTATATATGATACCTTTATAAAGTGCAAAAAGCTCTGAATTTCAAATACATCTGCCCCAAAGAGTTCCGGATAAGGGATTGTAGAACTGTTACAGGATACCCAGAGCGAAAGTTTCTGTGTAGTTTTGAGCATGTGAATGAAAACAAACCGGTTACTGTGGATCCTTTATTGATTGAGCTGTAAGTTCCCTGTCTTTTTAGACTGAAGCAGCCACAAGAAAAGGTATGACTCACATTTCTTTATGTTCTGTTGCTATGGTGGACTCTCATCAGTTGTACTCCATTGAAGGAAATATTCTGCCATCCCATCCTATATGGTGGAATACTCTTATTTGGGGGTAATTTTTTCCAGTACTTTTTTTTTTTACAGGAACATTGATCAATATGATCCTATAGGAAAAGGTGGGATTGGCATGAAGTAAAGAGATTATAAGGAAACATCTGTTCATTGTGTCTCTCGTGATTGTCTATTGAATAAATAGTAATCCTGGCAAAAACTTTTGCTTTAAATATAGATCCAAGAAGTTACGGTATACTTAATTAAACCAGCTTATTCTTAACGGTTGAGAACTTGGGGGGTGGGGGGCGGTGCTTCTTGCTAACTTTGAAAGCTATACCCGACAACCTTGAATGTGGTTGTGATTTTGTAGGGATGGAAGGAGAGAAGGGGTTTTTTTTTTATTACAAAAGTCGCTTGGTGCTTCTGTAGTCTCTATCAAATACAAGTTAATTTAGGCAGAAATAATCTCATAATAAACATTTCAAAATAGATGCCTCACTGGGTTATGGGAGAGAAAAATCAAGCATGCCTTTGCATAAGGACGTTCCCGGTTAGGTAGGTATGCAAAACACAAATGAAACAGAATAAACACTTAAGTAGTTAAGTAGATCCTGGGTGTTTCATCTTCATCTCTTAGAAAAAGTTCAAAGGAGTTAACATTCAACCATCAAGTTAAAGTATCTTTAACTCCTTTTACAATTATTAATAGAATTATCAATGTGAAGATAGTAGAAACAGAGCTTTTCTAGAATGCTATATTCATCCTCACCAAATATACTTTGAACAAACATTAATTTTGTAGGGATGCCAAACGCCTAATGAGTTGTTTGGGTTTTTTTTTACAATGGTCTATTCCACTCCCTATTTGAGTAAACGCTAGGGAAATTCACTTAGCCACCAGAGGGAGCTATGATACAAAATCAACCAGGAAATACCCTAGAGTAAAGAATCCATACAGCAAGGGGGAAACTATATTAATCCTCTGTATCAGCGCCAAAGTTAAGTGTTTTTGGTCTAAGTTTTTTTCCTGAAACTTTACCTTTGCCTCCCCGTCTGTTGGGCAGAATTCTTTCCCTTTTCATTTAGGTTTTGAATAGTACTTGATGAGTAAATCTGTAAATCAGAAAACTGTCTAGGTTCTGGGACTTAGGAGAAAATGCTAAAGATGTGAATCTGCTTGTTTCTCTGTCTACCTTGTATATCTCCAGGTATGGAATAGTAAGACCAGAGTGTAAGAATTGGGTACAGGAGTAGATGTGTGCGCGTCTCCCCCCCCCCCCAATCTAGCCCAAAAATTGGTCATATGATATAAAAATGCAGTATGCTTTCAGAAACCTTTATCATTTGTTTTTATGGTGTGAAACACTTTGGGGAGTGATACCAATCTTTATTTCTTGGCATTACTGAGACTTTCAATGATTGTTAGTGTGCCTTAAAACCCTGTTTATTCATCAGGTTGGTTAGCCTTAGTTTTTTGTTCTGCAGGCCTTGTTTCAGTAGGCAGAGTATCTTGTGATCACAAAGTCAGTACAGACTTCTCTTGACATGTTTATTTAATGCCATTTTATTTTAAGAAAGCCAAAAATTATTAGGAACTAACACTTCAGCGTTTGTCATTCCCACCCCCCCTTCAACTTTACATTGCAAAAATGGAAAGGACACAGGCTTCCTGTTTATTGTCACTAAGAATATTGTATTAAAGTTTTTTAGGCCCACTTGATCCAATTTAGTCAGCACCAATATGGGAGCACTTACCTTAAAACACAAATGTTAGGAACTTGTCTACTTTGAAGAATAAGACGCTAAAAGAGGACAAATAAAGGTATTTTAGAAGAGAAAATAGAATCAAGTTTACAAAGTAGAGATTACTTTGCCTGCTAAACTCACATTTTATGTAGCAAATGAGGCTACAGAAGGTAGTTGCTGACTAGCAGCCTTGCTGCAAATTGGATTGAGAGTACTAAAAGTGCACTAGATTATGCCTTTCGTTAATTCTAAAAATGTTAGCTCTGATATCTTCCTAATTTAACTTGTGAAGAGAGACCATAAATCCTAAATTGCTCAAATGAAAATCTAGAATTCTCTTTGTAAAATAAAAAGACTAAACTTGGAGATTGTTTTAAGTGCCAGATGGCATGGCAGAATTGTACCCTGAAGTGCTGGGTATTAGGAGAGCCTTTGTAAGTTTGGGATAAGCTTTCAGGTTGTGGTGTTTATTAAGGTTTAATCCTTAGGAATGGGCTGCTACATCAGTTGAACAAAAGACAACCTACTGCCTTTAACTAGGACTTGGAAGTCCTGGACTGAATCTGAGGCCATTGGTAACCTGGCCTCTGGCCTACCTTTTAGTCTGATCTCTAGCCTTCCCCCTGATATACTCTAACCCAGGACTTGGCATTGTCCAACATTTCTTGTATTTGGTCCTTCTGTTTCTTCCTTCTGCGGTGCTGTCCATCTCTTCTTCATTCGGAGAAGTGCAACGTACCTTGAATAATCTCAAGAGTCACCTCTCTGAAAACTAACATCCATCATACTGTGTTGGCACAGACTTTGTGTATGTCTAGTATAGCATTTATCACCTAACCTTGCTTGCTCTATCCACTTACCTACCTCATCTTACTTGATTGATGAGTTTTTACTTTCTAAGGAACCAAGACAGTGTCTGGCACATGATAGTCACTGAATAAACACTATTGGTCCTTCATCATTTTTCCTGAAGAGTATTGTTCTACTGTATCTTAAAACTTAAGCCAATCTGCCTTTATCAGTGAGTTGTTTATATATATCTCCTTTCTAACAGGCCATAACCTCATCCCCTTTCTTCCCAGGTACATAGCACAGTGCTGTGCACTGAGGAGACACTCAGTTCAATTGCTTTTGAAGAGAAACCTAGAAATTCACATTACTTTACTTCCCTTTCTGAGTATCTTGAATAAGTAACCAGTTAATAGAGTCTCAGTTTCTTCTATTTCCAAGTTGGAAATAAGTCCTTATTCAGTTGATACTTATAGAAGAAGCTAAGTAACATTAAGACATTTCCCATCCTTTTACCTCCTGGTATGTTTCTAACAATTTTTGGAGACTTTTTTTCTTAACTTGAATTACAAAATAAGAGTGACGTCCATAGCATAAGACTAGGAATGTAAAATGTTGGTTAGCAGTACAGCAAGCACACTACAGAAAAAATCTAAAATGACTCATTTGTCCTCTAAAACTACGTAGTAAACATGCAGCAAGGTGAGAGTCAAGTTCTGCAACTTAATATAACCAGTTCTCAGCCACAGTACTATTGTATCTACGACTTGAGCTAGATAAAGACATTCTGTTTACTTGCCAGATAGAGTTATTCAAAATGCTGTTTGGATTTGTGTCCCATCTTCATTTGCCATACTGACATCCTTGTCTGTGCACCCAAATTCATTACTAAAGTAATGAAAAACTAGTTAACTGGTTTTGCCAACCCGTCTCCATCCTGGCGATCAAATCTGATCTTCCTAAAACAGTGTCACTCCCTAGTATGAAACAGTGGGTTATAGTCTACAATTTATCACCATTTTCAATCACATCTTCCCCTGCTCTGGCTGATCTGGTAAATATTTTACTGACCATGCTTGTTTTTACTTCTGTATTTTATGTTTTCAGACTTTTCTCCTTCCCTCTTAGCAGTCACCCTGCAGCTTCAAATCCTTATCACTATCAAGTTAAATTTAATTTCTGAAACTATATAAAAGCAAGCTTCTAAACCCATATAATAGCTCTCTTCTCTGTGATGCATTTAGTCTCCTCCCAATTTTATCTTATTACTGTTGAAATTTTTGTGTTAACTTTTTCTACCCAGTGGAATTTTTGTCGTATTTGTTTTTCCCAGTGAGCCAAATGTTTACTTGCCAGATAGAGTTCTTCAAAATGCTATTTGGATTTGTCTCCCACCTCCATTTGGCCAAGTTTAATAAACGTTGATTGACAAGAGAAAGAACTTAGTACTCCTTAAAAGCAAAGTGCTATAGAAACCTATTTTACGAACTGTTGGTTAACTGGGTAGATTACTGAAGAAAGTAATAATCCTAACATTGCATCAAATAATTCCTCAGATGTGAAGCTAGGAACTGCAAATTACTGTTGACCCTTAATGCCAGGGTTAGGGGTGCTGATCCCTCCACGCAGTGTAAAATTTCCAGATAACTACAGTCAGCCCTCTGTATGTGCAGTTACGCATCTGTAGATTCAAACAACCGCGGGTTGTGTAGTACTGTAATATGTACTGAAAAAAACAAACACGTATAAGTGGACCTGTGCAGTTCAAGCCTGTGTTCAAGGGTCAACTGTAACTTAAATGCGAGCCTAAGCCAAGTATAATTGGAAAAGTAAATTGTTGCCCCCAAAATCAATCTTGCAAAGTCAAAAAGAAAGTTGTTCTGTTGCAAGATGTGCCACACTTCTCAGTACAGATCTCAAGAATTGATGCCATTGTCTCCTAAAAGAGCAGAGGAGTTCCCTCTCTTGCTGCTTTCTCCTGGGTCTCCTTTCTCCATCTTTCTTACTTAAGCGTGATTCTTAAAGAAAAAGCCTTAAATCCTCTCTGAATTTTGTGGTCCTGTATCAATGAGAACTTCTACAGATTTCTTGTTGGGATTGAATTATTTTGGTTCTTTTTTATTAGTAGTTATCTATAAAGGCATTCACGTACAGAGTGAAAAAACTGGATAGCATTTCCTTGGTTTGGGAATCTTAACATTACTCCAGGATCCTGACCCTGGTCTTTAGGCTGATCGAGGATCAGCTAGCATAAGCAGTTCTCTCAAAGCCAAGAGACTCAGCAAACATTTAGCAGACACCCACAAGTCCTACAAGCACCCACATTCCTTGTGCCATTAAAAATTCTTCCACCCCTTCATGATCAGCTAAAGACAAAAGCATTCTTGGACTAATTGCATTGTATTTTTGCTTTGCTTTTCTTCAACATACTAAGTGTCACATAATGCATACACTTGCATTTTGCCATTAAGTTGTTGTCTAATTGTCTCATGTATGTTTTATTTCCCCCAGCTACATGGTAAACTCTTAGAAAGCGAAGACTATGTTTATAACTTTTTGACACTTTTTCCAAGATACTCAGTATGTTAGTACATACACACCTTAATAAATGTTTATGGATAAATAAATACGTTCATGAAATCCTTGGCAGGTGGACTGCATAGCTTAGATCTGATATGCAGTGTGGTCCTCCAATCAGATTGGGCTTATTTCCAAAGTAGTGACTTCAAGGGTTCATGCCCTTTCTACCTTCTTAATGGAAAATTTGGAGGGAAAAATGCAAGGACATAGGACAAATACTTTATCATTCTTAATGGAAGTAGTTGTTTTATGAAGTGCTTTGACTCCTTTTAATTCTCAAATGTTATTAGCCTTATTTTGGGGTTTGAGGAAATAGGTTCAGAGATGTTAAAGTGACAGGCCCAGAAACTGAATCTATGTTTTCTAGTGACAAACTCCTGTTTATTTTATTACTACATTGCTTTTCTTTTTTTTTTTTTAAAGACAGCCTTTTTCCAGTGGGGAGGTTGTTGGGGGGAAGATAAGTCTTTGACCCAAGTGATCACCACCTGTAATGTCCACCTGATGCCACCAGGGTGTCCCATGGTGCTGTCTTTGATCCATGTTCTTATCCGAGTTGATGGGGGCTGTTTCAAGGCTGGTGTTAATCTTGTCAGAGTGGCCATGGCCCAGAGCCCAGCAGCAAGAAAGTGGGTCTTTCCAGTGTGCAGTGCACAGCTAGCATCAGAGAAACTTTTGACCCTCTCTGGTCAGGCTGGCCCCACAGAAGGATAGCAGGTCAGACAGTGGCCAGAGCCTGGCCAGTCACTCTTACTAGGCTGCAGCCCCACAGACAGTAGCATAAAAAGATTCTGAGAATGGGTAAATGTTTATAAACATGCATTTGTTTTGTTAGCTGAGTATACACTTACACAAATTTGTATTAGCAAAATAGATCCGATACACAAAACTGGATTGAATTACTTTACCAGTTTTAAAAGCCAGTGCATGGTGACTTCCCACTTTCCAGTTAGCAGTAACAGTCTAGATTATACTTAGCCCTGAGCATACAGCCTCTTTAAGCATTAGTTTTGATATTCAGCAACCCTAGTTGACAATCTTCAGTGTCAAAGCTATCACTTATGTGAGAACCAATGAGGTGCAGTCTCATTTAGTATTAGAGCAAGTAGCCCCTTTAAAATTTTCCTTCCCAGTGCTCTTATAAGCACTTTGTATAAAAGTCTAACTGTTCTATAATTATTTCTTTTCAAATTTTGATTTTTCTACTGGAGGAGATTCTTAAAAGTATTCCAGTGACTGACTAGTACAGTTCCTGGCGTTTAATAGATGCTTGATAAATATTTGTTTACCGAAATAGGATAATAGTTACGGCACAGTTCTACTCATGAGCCATTTTTCTAAGGAGAGAATCCATATTAGGAGGTCTTTGTTTTGTCTTCAAATTGATTAGAATCCATTATGAACTAGGAAGTTAGTCCCTGGGGTGTCCCGGCTGGCCTTTCAAAACCTTGAATATGTCATTCTAGGTTGGAATTAGCACAGCCTGAATTTGGGCTGTATCTGCTGATTCTCTTTAGGTATCATCCGTGCAATATCTTTAGGACCAGGTGTTTACCAGGGCTCTCAGAGCCACCAGGAGAGACTAAATTAAACTTTACTGATTGGAGCTCTTGGACTTGGGGGTGCCCTTTTCCCTCTCCCTTCCCTGTTTCCCTAGGTAAGTTTCCATCCCAAAATTCCTGCAGTTTTAAGGTCACTGTGGAACAAATCCCAAACCTACCTCTAGTAGTCAAGGTTTCCTTTCAGTTTTTGCAGCTCTTCTCTGTAAACACAGATTGTAGTACCAATTTGGATCCTTCCATATGCTTTGCTTAAGTGATCAGAGTAACTGATCTTTAGCGAAATGAACTTTTGTATAGGACATATATGGGGGATTCCTAAGGCTTCATGAGTTTTGCTAAAGGTTTTATTTAGGTCCTGGACAAATTACTTTAGGAATAAAAGTTGTCAATTCTGATGCAAACAAAAAAAATCCTCTTGTCCCTGAGAAACATAACTAAGTATAACTAGTCATTTAAATAATAAACTAGTTATTTATTTAATAAATTTAGTTTTAATAAATTGGTCTGAAGATATTCTTCCATATGTGAAGAATAAGCATATTATGCCTTTTCCATCTAAAGTGTAAATCACTTAAAGGCAGAGATAGTGTGTATCACAACCCCCAGGATTCCTGTTTCTGGGATTGCCTTGTACCTGATGCTAAGGGAGCATTTTCACCGGCTTGAATTGAGTACTTGCCATCTGCTCTCTGAGCATTCGCTGCTGAATGAAAGGGGAGAGAAAGTGAAATGAGAGGTTGGGGGGGGGGGGCAAGGAAGCTGGAAAAATAAGAGGTGGGAGCTGGGGAGTTGGGGGGCACTTATGTAAGGTCAGTAAAACAAAGCTAGCAGAGGACAGTGTCAGGCCTTGGGGGTAAAGGGCTAATTCTGTCAACTAGTTGAGTAGAGCCATGTGTGCTTTGTTAAAGAGACTAAAATTACTTCAGAGAAAAATCTAGATTCTCTGAATCTGACCCATCTTCCTGTGTACCATAGTAAATTGTTCATCAAGTCAAAATCTAGGAATTGTGGTCCTCTTTCTTCAGGTCTAGCAAAGAGCTTACTGCCACTGCTCAGGCAACCAAGGGTGAAATGCTTCAAGGAGTATTTGTGGATAGCTGGTAAGCTTGATGTTTTATTCCCCAGCTTAAGGAGTAAATGCTGAGTACAGCTGTTGTCCCTGTGTAGAGCTTTAACAACCAGCTTGCCAGGTTCCCTGCACCTGCTTATATGCCTGGATTAGATAACTGACTGTAGAACTTTAGGCAGCTTCTAGTTCAGAGACTTTGGAATCAAGAAACATCCTTAAAGAAGCAAATCTCTCTCCTGGAGCCTTAGCCAGATCTTATGCTGTTCTGACCTTGTGTTGCCATCTCTTGGCATTGCTGCCTAAAATGGAGGAGCCTATCTAAAGCTTAGGCTAACTAGTCTTGTGATGTCACATCAGTGTCTTAGGTCACCACTGTTCATGTCCCTCACCCAAGGAACATACTACATAGGTTCCTCAACACTTGTTTCATTATTTCCTGTTTCCTTCACTACAAGGAATGGAGGGATCCTCAGTCAAAGATCATATTGACCCAATGAGGCTTTTTTTTTATCTAGGCCAATGAAAGGGCGAGGAAGGAGCACCAACTCAGAAAGAGGGAGCCATAAGATCTGCATGTATTAATATGGTAACTCTTTGGAGACTTCTGAGAAACAGAATCCTATTTGAACTCTGGACTATCCTCAAGTCTGATAATGAAGAAGAAATTGAAGAGATGTTTCTGTTGGGAGTTTGGGTAAAGAGTATTCACTTGATATATGTATGTTTTTGCCCTGCCCCACTCTTCACAAGAACATTTGGACAGGCATTAACAAGTACTAATTTTTATTTTTTTATTTTTTTTTTGCAAATGAATCATTTTTCTGGTAATGCAGATGGCTACTAGCACAATGCTGTTTAGTGTCATTACATCCCTCTTTTTAACCAGAATATATTTGGGGTGGAGACTATAACCACTGAAAAGAGCTTTTCCTTTGTACCAAAATAACTGCTTATGTAAGGATTTAATTTATGTTTTTGACTATTAGCATAATGTAACTGAACTAAGCTTTGTAGTTGTTGGTTCAGGCCCATGAAGTTTGCGTGACCTGTTAAGTGGCAACTTTTTTTCAAGCTCAGCCATTACCCTGGACTTGGGGCATCTGAGGGCAGGGAGGAACAGGTGTCCAAAGGAGAAATGTTGGTGCCTGAGAGTATGTTTTCCAGTTGTATTGAATTTCTTACTTGGTGTATTTTTGACCTATCTTAGTTTCTTTCCTTCTTGTGTCCTATGCTGTTTTGCTTGCTATTTGTTGGATGTCCTCTGTCAGCCATTCAGAAGTTGTAAAACGGAAGGTATTTCTACTCAGATGCTTTGTGGAAGAAACTGATAGGTTAAGCATTGATTTCTGGCAGCTTCTTTCAAAAAGAGTTAAGGTGATAAATGTGTTTCCATGGCTTTGGATATGTTTTGGGCGTCTTGGGTATATGGCCTTTCTTACAAACAATAGAGTGTTTAAGGACCCTCAACTACCAGTTAAACTAAATGTCTACTAGGAAAATGGGTAGGTTTGTTCCCTGTCCCTTTGTTCTCTGTGACTATGTTCCAGCTGTCAAGGAACTTAAATAGGTATTTAGGAAAAAAAAAATTCTTCGTTGTTTCCCCTTCCTCACCTTACCAGTTAAAACAGAAATAAACTAGTGATGACACTTTAGGTGGTAGAATTGAAACACAAACCCAGCTTCTGACCACATGGGCCACAGGCAAGTGGCTTAAGCCCTTAGTGTGGGGAGGTGGGGTGGGGAGATTACTTCTGCTTTCCTCCCGGAGAGGCTTGTTTTTGTCTCTTTTTTGGGTGGGTGGTGGGGGGGGGTTGTTGCCTTTGGTCTGGTAGAGTGTGTGTCCATTCTCCCCCATTACACTGAGGCTGGTAATACAGGGTAACATTTCTCTCTGGCCAATGTTTTTGGTATTTCTAAATATTGCAGTCTTGCTTTTTACTAGTAGATCTGTTCATTGTCAGTTCCAGCTTTCTTGCATGAAGAGTTTGTTCATTAACTGCCAATTTGAAGCTGCTTCTAACTAGATAGTCTCTATGGACAGTTTTGGATTTGATTTGGTTTTGGTTTGTTGATTAGTCTTTATTGGGAAGGGTAATTGACAATAGCAGAGATGGTTTCTATGCCTAGGATTCTGAATCTAATCTTAATCCTTAACGTACTCACAGGATTTTAAAATCCTTTCCAAAATGGGAAGGAAATATCCTGTTACTTTCTAATGTTTGCTAAAAGTTGTCCTGGTAAATGCTGATCTTGGTAGGTTTCTTCCTTTGTCATGTGTCCTTAGCCTTTTGGCCGTTTACCTTAGGGCTCTTCAAGGGAGAGGGGGATGGGGCATGGGGAAAACCTGTTACTTTGAGAGAAAGTAAGAAGAACTGGCTCAGAGCTCTTATGCAGAGTTCCTAGCCCCAGAATTAATCTAGAACCTGACTTCAGTAGCACCAATAAAAACATCTACTTAGCACCTGTTATATTCCAGGAAATGTTCTAAGCTTTTTATACACATTTCTCATTCAATCCACAGTCCTGTCTCTGTGAGACAGGTATTTATTTTGTCCTCATTCTCCAGATGAGGAAACTGAGGCCCTAAAAGATTTAAGTGACAGGTTATACACACTGGGGCAGGGGAGATGGGAAAGAAGAAACTGAACCAGGTGGGGAGGGAATCTGAATTTTATTTGGATGGATGTAGGCACATATATTTTTTGGGTTAGACACCAGACATTTCAGTTATACATCATATCTGGAGGTAACACCATTGATTCATTCACTGAAAGTTGTTTACAATAATCAATATGAATTTATTGTCTTCAGACATTGCTAGTGTTTTGATTGGACCCCAGTGTAGTCTGTGGAAGCAGGCTTGAGGAGGGGTTCATTTTGTTTGTGGTTAAGGATTTTTTCTGTCCTAAGAATGGAATCTTTGATCTTCCTAATTTCATTGTATTCCTCAAAACAGTTGGAGCCGATTGTTTTTGAGTACTCATTCCAAACTTTTGGATATTTTCTCTGGAAAATATCCTAAGATTTAAAATTTCATCTGAATTTAAAAGGTTGTTAATTTTTCTTTTTAAGGGGAAAGAAAAATCGGAGCAATCAGGAATTCTGGTTTCATCTCATGGATAGAGATAAAAATTAGCCATTTACCTCAAGAAAAGTGATACTTCTGAATCCCAGCTCTTCAGTAATGAGAACTGGCCTGTTTTTACTTGACCTCTACTTTGTGGTAGTGGGGAAACCCCTCTCCAGAGGTTGTGAGGAGGATTGCTAGAGAAAGGTTTTCTAGATCCCGGGAAAAGAAGTTCAAGAGAGTGCGGCAATATTGTCAGTAGAAAAATGGTCTTCATCAAGTACTAGTCTTACAATCCTGAAACTTCATTTTCACCACAGTTTGAAAGGCAGCAAAGTAGGTAGGAGAGGCTATACAGGGAAGGGGAAAGACTGAGGAGATGTATTACAGAGACCTGGAAGTGAATGCGTTAAAACAGGAAAGAAGCAGAGACGTGCATTCATTGAATGAAAACAAAAGAATACCCAGTGTCCGAGGTCAGAGCAAAAAGGTTTTAGTTTACCTAGTTGATTCCTTAGGTTTACATCTTAGTTCTCTCCTTATCTTGTATGTATATATAAACTTAGGCTTCCTGAACCATTTTATTTCTCTTTCCAAAAGAGACTAATGGACATTTATAGGAGACATAGGGGCCACTGTAGCAGTTTAGCTGAGGAATGTAATCAGAAACTATTCATCATTTTCTGTCCCCTCCTGTCTTAGGCTGACTGGTTCCCTGATGTGTTACCTGCTTCTGCCACTGATCCAAACTGCAGAACTTCTCATTCGTTCCCAAGGCCTCCAGGCAGTGTCCAGTAGGGAATCAACTCTAAAAGGAACCAGACCAACGTTTGCCAGCCCCTTCATTCTGGTGACTGAGGGAAGAAAAGTGTGGGAAGGGGGTATATATGTGTAGTCGATGGAAAGGAAACACAGACTGTCAAATTACTATACCTCTTCAGTTTCTTTTACCAATAGAATTCTTCAACCATATTATTTTTTATTGTGTATGTATGGGGGAAGTTGGAGATGGTGACCTTGATTAGAATGTGATTTAAGAGGAATAAATGGAGGGAATGAGATAAGAGACAGTCGGTTATGAAAGAGGTTGAAGTCTTGAAATAATGTGACCATCTGTGGAATTTTTTAAAGCCAGCGTTTGCAAAAATATCACTGATAGAGGCTGCCTCCTCATTTCCCGCCACAGGAGACTTCTTGGACTGGAGGCACTTGTTTAATAACAGCTTGTCTGTGATAGAAAATGTTCAGGGCATCATCATACAAAGTTCCAGTAGCAGTGACGCCTACACGGAAGACTTGGAACTGCAAACAGAGGCTGGGGTCACCTCAGTGACAACTGACGCTGTCCAACCAGAAGTTCGATTCTTGTTTTGGGGGGTGAGGAAGTAGACTGTACTAAAGCACTAAAACAATTTTTTGTCTGTACTTTCTCTTTAATTAAAAAAAAAATATTTTTTTTGGCGGGGAGGGGGGTGTTCGGTAGAATTTCACATCATATCTGGAGTTAAGAAGAGGATGGGGAAGCTCAGCCCTTCACCCAAGAATAACCCAGTAATGACACCTCTACGCGTGGGAAGTGTTTCCCTCCGCACAGGGAGGATCTGAGGCTGCACCCCAGTGGGATTCCCTGCTTGAGTTGGAAGGCCACTCAGAGGTAGATGCGTATCCAGCAAGAGTGCGGAAGGTTTCGCTGGGTTGAAATACCAGAGGGGAAAGACACCAAGTCGAAGGGGCTTCTCCCAGTTTGGAGGTAGGGGCTGTGCTGCGCGAAAGGAACTGAAGAGCCCGGGCGCCACCGTGGCCTGTGCCTTCCGCTGAGGGCCTGAGAGGGACGCGATGCTGCCGGGCACCGGGTCTGAGTCACGGGAGCCGGCCCGGCCGTGCCCAGCGAGCCAGCGCCAGACCCTGGCGTCCTCCATCTTCTCTCCTGAGCTCCCCCTGTTCCAGCTGCCTGAGCCACGGACCGCAGCACCACACACCCCCGCGGGGGGGGACGCCGCGCCCCATCCCCGCCCCCGGCCCCACCCCAGCCCCCCCGCGGGGGCCCTGACCCCACCGCCCGCGGGCACTGGCTGAGCTCCGAGACGGCGAGCGGGCCGCGGGGACGCTCGGGAGGGGTCCGGGCCACTGGGGGCGGCGGCGGCCGGGTCGGGGCTCCCCCCCCGCCCGCGCTCGCCGCGGCGGTGGTGCGTCCCGGAGGTTACCGGAAGTGGCCGCGCTCGGCGCTGCCATGTTGAGGAGCCGCCGCTGCCGCTGCCGCCGCCGCCGCCGCCGCTTTGTTGTCGCCTCCTCCGCCTGAGGAGGCTCCCCGAGCGGGGGGAGTGGGGAGGAGGGGGGTCGGCCGCTGCAGCCATGGAGGCCAACTGGACCGCGTTCCTGTTCCAGGTACGGGGGGCCCCCCCGGGGGGGACACGGGGGGGACAGGGGGGCCGGGCCCGGGGCTGGCGGGCGGGCGGGCGGGCGCTCCTCCTCCCCTCCCTCCCGGCTCCGCTCTCCGGCCCGGCCTTAATCCCCCTTTGTTTTTCCGCCCGCCCGCCTCGGCGGAGCGGGGCTGCTGAGGTGAAAGGAGGCGGCTTCACGGGGTGCGGGGAAGAGAGCAGGCCTCGGGGTGACCCCCGGGCCCCCCTAGCACACACGCACACACACACACACACCCTTCCCTCCCGCCCTGAAGGGGAAGGGAGGAGGCCGGTCGCTGTCACCACCCGCGGCCCAGAGAAAGGAGGGCGCCGGGCCGCTGGATAGCGCGGTCCGCTCGGCCACGGCGCGCCGGGCCCGGGCCCGCACCGTGGGGTGAGGGGGGTCCCTGGGTCCTGCTCACTTCCCCCCCCCACTTCATCCATCTTTTCGCTCGTTCTCCGTTCTTTTCACCTCCCTGTCCTCTTTTTGTGTGTGTGTGTTGACTTTATGACAAGCCCCCCCCCCGAGTCCCCGCGAATAGCGGGTATCCTTGGGCTCCCGCCACTCCCCCTTCCCGCCGCCCCCCTCATGTTTACCCAGTTGGGGGGTGTTGTAAACGTGTATCCCCTCCCCAAACTTTTTCGTTGGATTTACGTGTTTTCATTCCCAAGCCTGTGCCGAGCCTTGGCAGCTGACACCCTCTCCCTCTGTCCAGCTCTCCCGCCGTCCCATTCAGCCCGGGGAATCCCCCGGCCGGGGATGGGGGGGGGTGGCGGGGGGGCCGGGACTCCGGGAGGCCCCACCTTCTCCTGGGGCGCGTTTCTCTCTCGTCCCACCTCTAGCGTTTCCTCCAACCAAGTGGGGGAGACGGCCAGTGGAGAGAGCAAACAAAGTCCGCTTACAGAGCCCCTAGATGAGTCATTCGTGGGGTGTTGGTCTTCACTTTTTGCAAGAAACTTGAAGGTGACTGTAGCCGATGCGTTGGCAGTTCTCTAGCCCGCCCATCTGAGGTGGGGACCCCTATTTGGAAGACCTAGAACTTATTTTTTCCCCACTTCGTTTCTGTTTGCAAACGAAGCACTTAGTGGGCAGTAGTAATGAGCTCACGGGGAAACTTAGGAACCGGAGGTTAGGAAGCTCGTCACTTTAAGTGCGTTCTTCCCGCCTCTCTGAGTTATTTTCCTTCTTTGAATAACTTCGTGAAATCCCAAATGCGTAGCTTGGGCGCTTGAGACCTTTTGGAACTAACCAGGAATGGATGCAGAATTTTCAAAAAAAATCCTCCCAGCCACTGGACCCATCCCAGTGGAGTTAATATAAGGAACTGGATAATTCAAACAGTGCCTACTGTTTAGAGATGGTTTATTGTTTTAAGACATATTCTTTCGAATGTGGTAATTTGATTTTTAAGTAGTTGAAATATATTCGGGCTTCTGAAAATTGAACATACCCAAAATTACGGAATTCACTAACTTGGCCCTTATTGTGATCTAGTATTGTTTTAACAAGTGCTTTGATGAGCTTGATAATGTGATAAGTCAACTTAAAAATGCATTGGAAAAAAATGATATATAACTAGCTTGCATCCAGGTTGGTGTAAAGGTGGCAAATGCCCTCTCTAGAAAAAGCTTTCAAATGGTCATTTTAAAATATAGGATTAATGGGCCACTGCAGTGATTTTTCACTTGAGGAATGATTTAGATTAACCATATTAAACGTGCTCTCAATGGAGATTGAAAAAAAACGAGAGTTCTTTATGTAAAGGAAAACCCTGTAACTAATTTTTGGAAAACTAGTTGAAAAATCTTTTGGAATACTTTTATTATTCTTTTCCTGGGGAAAGCAAATGCCAAGCATTTAATGATCAACTGTTTAATTAGATTTTATATTATTTAATTTTTTTCAGCTATTAAAATCTTTTTTCCCACCTGATGGAGAAGTGTGAAAGCTAATATTTGATCCTGGGCTTGGCAATGTGTGCAGTGAAAATTGTTGGAAAACTTATAATTTAGAGCCGAGGACAGTTGAATGGGTAAAGAGAATATTTCAGTCTTTTCTCTGGAAAGGTATGAATAGACTTACTCAGTTCCAGTTTTAAGTAATTTTCACTGGGGAAATGGAGAGTTAAACTCTCTCATTTGTTTCCTGGATCATCCTGTTGAATTTATATTTTAAAACAATTTAATACCTGCTTGCTTTCCAAATAACCTGGTGGAAAGTGAAAGCCATATCTGTTAAAATGTTTGATGGATGATTCTCCTAACAGGACATTCAAGATATGACTCACTGATGCCAGTTTCCTTCAGTACAAAATCTTTTACCCTCTGGCACTGGAGATTTCATGGTGCCATGTTCTACCACCCTGGGTGATGAAATAACATTTCTGTTTTGTTTTTTGCCAGCCCCAGAAGAGGAAAGCTTGGGCAGGGTTTAAAAAAGCCTTGCAGTTGAAAGAGATGGGAGATAAAATTAAAACTTTGGTTTGGTGATGCTAGTCAAATAAAAGTCTACCCAGAAGTTATATATTTTTAAAAATCACTTAACTGAAGGCAGGCCATGGTTGTTATTTTACTCTGTCTCTCCCCCAGAGAACAAGTTGGGGAAACCCAGTTCCCCTCTTAGAAGGCTTCATATAGAAGTGTGGGGATCCTAGGAATCCTCAGAGAGTGATTCCCGTAGTGGGCGAGGCATTCTACAGCATTTCACCCGAGAAGCAGGGACCTGGTGTGACCCTCCCGTGAGAGTGAGCTTCAGCAATGCTGTAAAAATACTTTATGTTGCCACAGACATCTGAATTGGTAAAATGGCAGTAAGTGCTTTTAGTACTCCATCGAACTAATGGTTGTTTAGAATTGAAAAATGCCTCTCAACACTATAAGTCTGAACTTTGTCCAGAAGATTTGCTTTCCCTATTATCTGATCTGTTAGCCTTTGAAATTGTATATCTTGAGCTATCTTCAGCTATTAACCGTTTGTATACTATACGGAAGCTTGGGCATCCTACAGCCAGGTTGGAAAGGGGGTACGATTAGAGTCCAAATTCTATAAAGTTTTACTAAAGTCACTTGGGTAGACCCTGACAATTACAGGAGCTCCATAAATTAAATTAAAAGTGGACTGTAATTCAGTATGAGCCCTAAGTCCAGAAAGATACTCTAAAGTAAGCACACAATTTCTATGAGTACTTCCAGGACTCAAAGGAAGATTCAGTCAAAATTATTAAATTGAAAGTGGTTAACTCTGGATATGACACCTCCTGATGATTTAGGGAAGTCTGGTTCTAGGCTTAGCTGTTGTGCTGCTATCAAGTAAACATGGAGCTGTGTGTGGTAATGTTCTTATTCATCAGGAGAGGAGCTCTGTGTGTGTTTGTCTGTCTCCGTATTTTTTTACTTAATGGAGTGTAATGTAGAACTTAGATTATAGAGTGAAAAGGGTAAGTAAGTGTCTAGAGTGTCTGAGATGATGGGATGGGCCATTCCTAGGACATTGTATGCTTAAAATATTTAGAACTCTTACCTCTGAGTGCATGTATCCTTTTAGGATGACAAAACTCAAGCATAGGGGCTCGAGCTCACTGTCAAGAGTTTCAAAAATAATGTTGATCAAATACAACATATTAGGAAGAACTATTTCAGGAATTTTTTTCCATCATTTTCTAAATGTTTATCAGTATAGAGGTATGGAGAATTTTGGAAGAATCAAAACCAAGTGAGTAACTACTCATAAATACCAAGAACCTGACCCACAATGAAATTTTGGTTTCAGTGCAGCTAAAGAAAATTTCCAAGCAGTGTCCAGCTCCCAGTTTTGGAGTGGAAAAGCACTTTATAACAGCAAATGTCCAATACTTTAACTAGCCCTACAACTGCTAGAAGAAGATGAAAATGAAAGGAATTTAAATTATTTATAGTTTGTTTTCTCTTATTAGTCTGAGTTTAGGGTTTGAACAACTAGTGTTGCTAAAGGATGCAGACTTCTAGTGTAAGATTAAATGAACTGAGAAACAATTGACAGGTGTTTGCTGGGGGCTGCCTTCACAGATGCCTTCCAGGATGATTAATAGCAGATTCCATTTCAACCAAATCTTTTAGTGGAGTTAAGTGAAAACTTTAAAAGTAAACGTAACCACTAGCATATGTATTCAGAGACCTAGATTCCTTGTATTACTTAGCAACAGCCTCTTTCCTCGGTCACTGAGAGTTTCTGATGGAAGGGGAGAGACATCTATTTTCCTAGGTAAAATAGACAAGTAGATGATTACATGTCTATATGTGTATGTGTGTGAGTGTGTGGCTTGTGCATTACTGCAGTAAGGTACTGTTAAATAGTTAAGTCTGGAGTGTAATTTTTTTGACAAGTTATTTAAACTTGGTTTCAGCACTGACAGACTAATGCAGACTCATTTCATCAGCTGGTATGTCCCTTATGAACCAGGGTGGTGTGTAGTTTAGTCAGCTGTTTGAAAGCAAGATCACTGTCAGCAACTTACTCGCAGAAGTTTTGTGTCTGTGCAGTGATTTTAATGCTTTGTATTGGGAGCTCTGAGAGTAGCTAGGTGGTTGCTGGATCTCTGCTGCAGAGAGTAGCTTACAGGCTCCTTGATTGTCTCTTCTGGTCTCTATTGTCTGGTCTCTATTGTCTGAAGCATGTTGAATTTTGAAGGTCATTGTGAGAGGCTGAATTTCTGAAGTGTAAATGTTTGGTTTTAGGCCCACGAAGCCTCCCATCACCAACAGCAGGCAGCACAGAACAGCTTGCTGCCCCTCCTGAGCTCTGCTGTGGAGCCCCCTGATCAGAAACCATTGCTTCCAATACCAATAACTCAGAAACCTCAGGCTGCTCCAGAAACATTAAAGGATGCCATTGGGATTAAAAAAGAAAAACCCAAAACTTCCTTTGTGTGCACTTACTGCAGTAAAGCTTTCAGGGACAGCTATCACCTGAGGCGCCACGAGTCCTGCCACACAGGCATCAAGTTGGTGTCCCGGCCAAAGAAAACCCCCACCACGGTGGTTCCCCTTATCTCCACCATCGCTGGGGACAGCAGCCGAACTTCGTTGGTCTCAACCATTGCAGGCATCTTGTCAACAGTCACTACATCTTCCTCGGGCACCAACCCCAGCAGCAGTGCCAGCACCACAGCTATGCCCGTGACGCAGTCTGTCAAGAAACCCAGTAAGCCTGTCAAGAAGAACCATGCTTGTGAGATGTGTGGGAAGGCCTTCCGAGATGTGTACCACCTCAATCGGCACAAGCTCTCCCATTCGGACGAAAAGCCCTTCGAGTGTCCTATTTGTAATCAGCGCTTCAAGAGGAAGGACCGGATGACTTACCATGTGAGGTCTCACGAAGGAGGCATCACCAAACCCTATACTTGCAGTGTTTGTGGGAAAGGCTTCTCGAGGTACTGCATTTTGCTTTGCTTTTTTTTCATTATGGTGTCAGTACGATCTCTGTGTGATCTGGAAGGTTTATGTGAGAATAGATATTTGCAGGCCTGTGTTATTAGAGGAGATTGGTGACAGATAAAGTATTACACCTCCAGGTCTAACTCCAGTTTGGTGTGGCTGACAAGTGGTGACATAGTGATTAACTTATTATTTCATTTAAGAAGTGCCTTGGTGGACGCAGGCCTTCTTTCAGCACATCAGTACTTCTTATCACTGCGAAACCATTAGTTTTCAATTCATTTGGGTGGCTGGACATGAGATTCACTGCACAAATCAAAGAAACATATCCTGGAAGTTGGGATGACCTTGGAATCTCTTAAAACTTTTAAGAGAACGTTTTTTTCCATTTTTCTGTGGTTACTAACATTTCACTAATTTTCATTTTTAAAGGCTTTTAAAGTTAATGTAGTAGCAGTTGTCTCTGGCAAGTGTTAGGACTAAACTTTGGGTATTTTGTAATTGTAAAGAATCAAGACCTAATATGATTTGATGTTGACTAGGAGAGAAAATTAACAGGTAAAGGACTAAGACTTTTGTTTATGGTAAGAGAGGTAAGGAGGCTTGCACTGGGGGGTGGGGGAGTTGGTAATTCTGCTAGCTTTCTTTAAAATGTCCCCCACCCATATCTGCCAAGCATGTAAACATCACAGTAAGTAGCATTTCTCTATGTGTGTTCCATTACATCTTCTGTTGAAACTCTCTCTTTCACAGGCCTGACCACTTAAGCTGTCACGTAAAACATGTCCATTCAACAGAAAGACCCTTCAAATGCCAAGTAAGAGTTAAAATGACTTATCCTTAGTGTAGCACTTAATGCACATTATCCAGAAGGTCTGAGCCAGTCAAATCTCACCTTTCTTGAATAGTCTTAAAATCACTGACTTGAGTAAATGTGGTCCATTTGAATTCTGGTTTTATAAAATATAAATGACAGCTTCTGTTTCTGTGAGGCAAGATCATTTAAAAATGTAAATGTTGTTTTTGTTAAGCTACATTTCATTTTCCTTGGGCAACAGTATTTATTGTTATAAGAAAAAAAATTTATTGTCTTGCAAAGGTCGTTGTTTATTTGAAATGAATAAATGAATGAAGTGTTTTAAATTAACTTCTGGGCTGATGATTGAGGTTGTTCTAACCGTAATCGAAGAAAATATGAATTTTTTCCCAAATGTTACCCACTTACTGGATTTTTGTCTGCTATCGCCAGATTGGAGCATTCTCTAATGACATAAGTTGTGGTAATGAAAAGGTTAAGAATCTTGCTAAATGAAATGACCATGTTAGGCGTCAGTAATTCTGGTTTTTTGCTGGAAGTCTTTTTGTGCTCCTTTCAGTTAAATTTGTTAATGAATGATTTTATTAAGTAAGTGATTTGAATTCTAAGAAAAATCCAGTTGGAGGAAGGAAGCTAGTGTCATTGAGTGATTACCTGCCATGAGGCCTTGGGCCAGGCTCTTAATTCACCAGTAATTTTGTGAGGTAGGTATTATTTTCATTTTACAGATGAAATAAATTCAGATAGGTTAGCTAACTTGCTGAATATTACATTGTTTAGTGAGTCAGGGAGCTGGATTTAAATCCGGGTTTAACTGACTCTACAGCTCACATCTTTTCACTACTCTGTTGATATTTTTTTTCTTCCCCTCAAAATGTAAGCGTCCAAAATTCACCAGGTGTTTTATTGTGAGTACAATTCTAGGTAACACATGCAATTAAAATTCAGCTAACTCAGTCTGCTTGCTGACATGAGTAGGGTAATACCTAGAATATAACGTACTTTAAAATGAGTAGAACAGGATAGTCTATATTTAAAAAAAGTTTTCCTCCCTCATGCAGACGTGCACTGCTGCCTTTGCCACCAAAGACAGACTGCGGACACACATGGTACGCCACGAAGGCAAGGTATCCTGTAACATCTGTGGGAAGCTCCTGAGCGCAGCATACATCACCAGCCACTTAAAGACACACGGGCAGAGCCAAAGTATCAACTGTAATACATGTAAACAAGGCATCAGTAAAAGTAGGTGACACTTCAAATTGTATTTCTTTTGCGTTTCAGATTGATGGAATCTAGATTTTTTTTCTATAATATATTGAAGATATTTTCACATGTGTTCTCAGGACTATATTAATGTTCACCTTACTTGTTTCCTCCTGTTACTAAAGTATGCAAACACGCATCAATGGACGGTGTATATTAGTGTTGGAAATACACTTTACGTACATGTATACAGGCAACAGTGATAAACTCTCCACTAATTTTGCTTTTAATCCTGTACTGTCTACTAATAACGTCCATGTTAGAAGAGCACAGTTTCCCTGCAGCTGTTTTTCAGTGTGTCCCTTCTTCTATGGGGTTTGAATAAAAAGCTTTAGTGTGTTAGGATTGTGGCAGCAGAAGCCATACTAGGAAGCTGCATCTTATGCCAGGCAATTTTAACTGTTGTTATTTAATGTTAGGAAGATTCTCAGGCATGAGTGCCCCCTAACTCCGGATAGTATTAATAACATGTCCTTCATAACCTAAAGATAAAAGCAGTGTTACATAATTTTACTTCTCAAACCCAAATCTATAGAGAAAAGGGATAACGTACCCATTTGAATGTTTAAATGCTTTGCTTACCTTAAATTCAGAGTTGAAAAGATAGAATATTCCAGGGACTTGTGGATAAAATTCAATACTTGCATTTACCCAGGCTTTTTTCTAAGATCTCCCTAACCACCAGAAGAAAGTGTTTTCCTAATTCTGTATTCTATTATATATGTACTTCATGCAGCAGAAACATGAGATTCTCAGAATAGGTGGCCAAAAGTGAATGGGAAAGAACGGTTAATGTGTTTCAATCTCATTTGTTTTTGCTTCTTTGTAAGTACATTGGATTTATTATCTAGCATGTCAAACTTTGTTAACTTTACAGAAATTTACTTTTAATGTACATCGTTGTGGTCAGGTAACTAAGTATGTTACATATTTTGATGAGCATTAATTATTCCATGCTAATATTACCCAAGTTCCATTCTAAAAGATGCTTGCTTTTTAATGTAGCAAAGAACTCTTTTATGTTGGTTTTCCCTAACTCTCTGGATTTTTAAAATTTATCTATTTTGACCAGTAGAGACACAGCAGCACAAAAGATGTACTGTAGTAAAAAACTATCCGGGCAAATGATAAAGATCATAGAGGCATGAGGAGTCAAAGTATCTAAGTTCGGATTTTGAAAAAATAGCCACACTTTTTCCAGGTAAATCTAGCGTTTCTGTCTTTGTCTTTGGAGCAGCGTGCATGAGTGAAGAGACCAGCAGCCAGAAGCAGCAGCAGCAGCAGCAGCAGCAGCATGTGACGAGCTGGCCAGGGAAGCAGGTAGAGACGCTGAGACTGTGGGAAGAAGCTGTCAAAGCGAGAAAGAAAGGTAAGACGAGGTGTCCAGTGCTCACAGCCTGGCTAGTGTTTTTACCTAGTGTGCAAGTAACAAAGTAAAACAGCCACAGCTTAGAGAATTCAGCTTCGTGGAAACGCTTTTATGCTAGGAAATACCTGGTAAAGTTATTAGCAACAAAGCTTCCAAGCTTCCAAATAAGTTTTTTTTTACTAGGAAATAAAAATTCTTAGTACTTCTTGTCAGGTTCTTTCTTTTGACTTAATTTTGTTACACATTTGTAGCCAAATTTGGTCCTTTGCTATGTATGCTCAGAGTTCCTTTTTATGTTCATTTTTATGTCAACCTCCGTGCATTAAAGGCTCCTTTTTGTGTTTCTACAATAGTCCCACTCTTAAAGGTAGATGAAATATCCTCATGTGTACATAAGTTCATTTTCTTACAACTGTGTTATTTTCTGCTCTTTAGTGTTCTTTCTGAATTGTATTATTTATTACATATTTCAGACTCTGTAATGCTGATGTCTTTTTTTTCTCGGTCTCACCCTTAATCTAATTCAGTCTGTCACTGGGGCTGGCATTAGCTTAACATGTATGTACTTCAGTTGTTAGTGACTTTACTGTAATTGTTACTAAAACTGGGAATGGTTTGCTTTTCTCTCATATATATCTTATAAAGAAGCGGTTGGAGTATCAGTTTTCAGCACCGTTTTTTAACTTAGTAGTTGTAGCTTTGGCTTCTGGACTACTGTGCAGCTATTTCAGTTAAATAATTTTGTCAGTGTATCATCAGCCACAGGACAGATTCCTAAATTCCGTTTTTCCTTCCCCACCCTTGTCATGTCTTACTGTTTTATTTTAAATTCATAAGGAATCCCCTGCATGTAGGCTCTGCTGTAATTCCTTTGCTGTGTAGTTTCTTCCATCCTTTGCGTTCATGTAGTGCAGCTATTCCCTTCCTCAGATCCCTTCTAAACATCCTGTACTTGGAAAAAGATAAAAGGAATAGCTTTTCCATGTATCTACTGGCATTGGAGGAAAAGAATGCAGCAGCTCAGATAGGCTTTCCACTTTGCCTCAGGTGCTGCTTATTCCTGTCTTCCAGATGAATATTTGTCATTATTTTGATAAAATGTTTTGTGATAAGAAACGGGGTGGAGAATGGCGGGTAGGGGAGAAAAATTTATATGTGTGTATGTGCCGTGATAATTGCATAGTGGGTTGAAAGCATATTATGAAGGATGTTTTGCTCAGAGAAGAAGCAAAAGTGTTTAAGTTACAGAAAGGGATAGGGTTAGATTAAAAAGAAAACGAAGGGGAGGTGGGGAGATGGCACACCCACCAAGTAAGTGAAAGCTTACTTGGTGAAAACAGGAGGAGAATATTTTTAGCATGCTATACCATCACCTCAGAAGTGAGTTGGTTTTCTCCCTCATTCTTTTCTTCTGCACTCTTCTGTTTGGTATTGTATTTCAGTGTGCTTGCACAATAAGACTCAGTTGTTTAGCTCATCTTCTGATCTGCATGAAACAAAATGCTATTGTATTCCCATTTGTTGCATGAATCTCTTTGGAAACGCCCACTGTTGTTAGAAACTTCTGTGTTCGTGTTAGTAAATGTCACGTCTGGGGGGAGGAGAGACTCTTGACCTGAAAACCTGAACTTGAATCAGCACGTCCCTTTTAAATATTGGGCTTAAATAAGGTAATATAAGTTTCCAAACCTGGATGACAATCAGATCATCATCTCAGGAGCTTTTTAGATAGATAAATTTCCCAGGTTCCATCTAAATCTCACAATTGAATTTCCTGGGAAGCAGTTTTTTTCAAAAAACCTGCCTAGATAAATGATTTTGATCATCAGCCAGGTTTGGGAATCCCTGATATAGAGTATGGAACAATGCCAAGGTTACATCATGCTGATCAAGGAAGGGCTGCTCATTGACTCAGGGGTCCACCTGAGGTGATTTGACCATGCGTGGCATGCGGGCAGACCTCCATCTTCAGTCTCAAATGCATTTCTCCGTTTTGACAGCCAAGTCACAGCCAGCACCCCCGTCTGTCTTCTTACTGCACTTTTCTGACACACCAGCAGGTGGTGCTGAATTTTGTTGAGGGGTGGTGTAAGGGGTGTCACCTCTGAGGGAAGTTTTCCTTAAGAAGTGCCCAGGCTTTGCTGATAACAAGGACCACGGTCCCCCAACTCACTGCAGGGTCTCCTAGCCTGGCTAGTCCCCCTTGGTATGGCGGGTGGTGTGTGGAATACGTACAGTTAAATGACACCAGGCATAAAGTAGGTGATTATGTTAGCCTCAGAAAGAGAAGAAGAAACGGGAGTGGGGAGGACAACATAAACCTACTGAGGGATACTTGTTCATTCTAAACAGCCTTAAGAAACAACCAGAAACAACAGGATTATTTAACTAAAATGATTTTCCTAAGACCAAAATAAACAGATGATATTAAAACAGCTTGTTTATCCATCCCTACTTAATGGATTTTTAAAACCTTAACAGAATGTGGCTTCACCTGTGAGAAGGCTTTAGAGTACATAGCATCGAGGACACACACCTCTCTCTGCTAGTTACAGTGTGCCTTGTGAGAAGATTTTTCTGATGATCTGTTATTGTGTAACCATCTGCCCAACTCTGTGTAAACAAGCTCTTCTAGCCTGGCCTGTGGGTGCTTGGTTTCTTCCCGGGAAAGTCTTTAGAATTCAGAGGAACTACATGGAAGTGGTAGTGAGAATACTTAGCCCTACTTGATATCTCTGCCCCCCAGAGTGCCTTGCAGAAATTACCTGATCTTCCAGCATCACTGTGAGGTAGGTAAGTAAATCTAAACTCCAAACCAAAAGCACCAAGGCTAAGCCAGTTGCCTCAGTCTTGTGAAAGGCACAGCATCAGAAAAGAGATCTGCTCTCATGCTGGGATTCCTGGCCCCCAGTCTTGTGCTCAGAAGGATCCTCCCTTCCTGTTGACCACAGGGTAGAAAACTATAATTTAATTTATTAAATGTTTGTCCTTTTTAATTAAAAGAAGTTGATTCAGAAACTGAACTGTGTTCACTGTTTTGAGAATCTAAAGGCCATTTTGTCTTCTTATTTTAGAAGCTGCTAACCTGTGCCAAACCTCCACGGCTGCTACGACACCTGTGACTCTCACTACTCCATTCAATATAACGTCCTCTGTGTCGTCTGGGACTATGTCAAACCCAGTCACAGTGGCAGCTGCAATGAGCATGAGAAGTCCAGTAAATGTTTCAAGTGCAGTTAACATAACCAGCCCAATGAACATAGGGCACCCTGTGACTATAACCAGTCCATTATCCATGACCTCTCCTTTAACACTCACTACCCCAGTCAACCTCCCCACCCCCGTCACTGCCCCAGTGAATATAGCACACCCTGTCACCATCACGTCTCCAATGAACCTGCCCACGCCTATGACTTTAGCTGCCCCTCTCAATATAGCAATGAGGCCTGTAGAGAGCATGCCTTTCTTACCCCAAGCTTTGCCTACATCACCACCTTGGTAAACAGTATTATAAAATCAAAATATGGGTTAAAGTAAATATTTACCAGCAACTTTTAGTTTATTAAAGCAAAAAGTAAACCATGAAATTGGGAGATTTATTACATTAGTTAATAATAGTGTAGTAGCATTATTCTCCAATTTGGCTGGGATTGTTCAAAGTAGGGTGTGTATGTCACTTATCACTGGACCACTTTAGTTTAATCAGAAATTCCTTTTAGCTGACAGCATTGCTTAAACAGGATAGTAGTTGGCAAGATGAAACGCCGGAATTAAAACCAATCATAATAAAACAAAACCCATTTCAAAATTAAAAAGCAGCATTACTGTTTCTGATCCCAAGAAATCATTTTATTCTGAACACTAGCAGAACTCTTCTCCCCATATATACAAGGTGGATGGCTGATCTTAACCTGTTCTAAATCCACGGATTGAGAGCTAGTGTAAAATTGTCTGTGTTTATTGTTTTTATGAGTAAATACATGCATTGTCATAATAAAATGCATTTCAGAGAATATGCATTTTACCTTTGGGAATATGTTAATTTCAGGCAGCATTCCCTATGGGAAAGGTGATACCAGCTCTGATATGCAAAGCATATGATAATTTATCATTCTATCTTCAACATATAATAGGGATTGTGACCTGATATTTGGAGATGTAAATATTGCTCAGCATACTAATCCTGATGGAATATAGCATTGTAGTTGACTTTTTTAAAAAATTTTAAAAAAACAAACAAACAAAATATACACGTGTTTTGGTAAGAAAAGGCCGCAGCTGACAGAGGAGAAGTCAAGTGTGCGGACAGGCAGACTCCTAACAAACAGAGGCCAATGGGACTCCTATCCAGGGGTCAAGGAGTACTTTGGAACAGTTAAAATACATTGCTTTAATTGGAAGACGCTGGAGGCACTGGGATGTGATACGCCCCTCTCTCTCCCAATCAGAGTCTGTTGATATTTCAACAGGGAAAGGTGTTAGTTGCTCACTAGAGTTTATGTCTTATATTAAATTGTATACAGTTTTTATTCTAACCACTAACTAGGTAGTATGCCCCTTCAGAACAAGCAGAGTGTATCTTTTTTTTAATTTCTCCTTCTGTTTCTTAATCAAGTATTGTGCAGATTTGTTCAACTTTGTAAATATGGACATCACTTTTTTTTCTTTGAGAAAACACTTGTATCAGCCTTGTCGGGTTTTCAGGGAGACAGCTGTCTGCACTCCCTGCAGAAATCCAGCAGTGATTGTGCACGTTAAGACATGTGCTTTTTATTTCTTAGCAGGATGTTTTATCTCTGTACATAAAGTAGAAACCAAAAGCTAGGGAGACAGATACTCTTTACACCATCATGCCACACATTAATGTTTTTAAAGCATTGTGTTTTGAAAAAAAGTTACTAAAACCAAGACGCTGTGATTTTTTTTTTTAAGTTGCAATATGTTTTTGGGTTTTTTTCCTTTTTTTAATCTTGCAGTTAAGAGAAATGGACATTAGTTGTGTTAATCTTGCAGAATGTTTGCAGGACTGACTATCAAACTGGATGACTTCCATTTATACCCCACTGTGTCAGTTCAAGCATCAAAATACCTTGCATCAGAGGCAGACTTCCTACATCAGGGACAGGTATCTGTGTGTCATTATACAAAACAGTTCGAGGGGGTTGAACTACGTAGTAAAAAAATGAAATAAATAGTACTTAGTGTAAAATAATTTTATAAATGATCTTTTGTACTTTAGGACATTAAATTGTACAACTTTTGTATATATAAAAGCTTAGGAACTTTCTGTTTAGCAGGAAGGCAACACATTCCTACACTTTTAATGTATATGTTTGTTATAATGTCCATGTAAACATGCCCTATGTTTGTGCCTTTTAATTAGTTTGTCTCAATAAACAAAATGTAGAGAAAAATATGTAGCTATGACTTTGTTACAACTGTTCCTATCCACAGTACCAAAATGGTTTGTTTTTAATATGTAGAGCATTATGTGTGGACTACTGGAAGGACTCGTGTAGGGAAGGCCCAGGCGTGGCCCTGCTGAGGCCTGGATTGGGCAGGTCGTGGCCACATTTGGAGGAAGCCAACGTTTCCTGGCATGCAGCCCCAGGACCGGGTTCTGGCTCTGCCTGCTGGGACCTGCCGTCTCTCTCTGGCTGGGCTGGCAATCACAATCCTCTATGATTGAGACGGCCCCGGCTTCCTCCACAATGGCCCAAGGAGCAGTCCTCAGTGGGGGCAGGTGTGGACCCTACCCCCAGGCTAGAGTGTGGTCGTCAGAACCCTGAAAGTATTAGTTCTTTAAAAAAAAAAAAAAAAAAAAAAGATATATACTAGGAATGATTGCTTTATCAATTCATTGTATAATAAACAGGAGTGAGACTTCATTGTATGACTTCAGTTAAAATGATATTTTGTATGCATTCTTTATTCACCTTAAGCTTGTCTGCAATAATAAACCCATGTCGTGTCTTCTTTTGGGAGGGAGAGAGTTGGCAGGCTGGGGGTGGCAGTGGGCCACTGAAAGCAGGGGCCGAGTAGGTTGTGTGGTGAAATTCTCCTCTCTTGGAACTGGAATTGAGTTTTGATGCTGATGAACTGATTCAACCAAGTGTTGAAGGCACGACGGCCACCGCTCACGAAAAAAGCAGAGAGTTTGTTTTTCTCTTCTGGTTGTAACCTGGTTGAGAGCTTCCCCTTTATCAGATTGGCAGCTAAACAGTTGTATTAGATCATCCTCAAATCTGACATCCAGCCTGTTACGCTCTAGGGCTCGCTGCTTGGCCTACATTTGCCTTTTATTGTGTATCCATTTCCCTCCTAAGGTGTGCTCCTAAACGAAGGTTTCTATGTAAGCAGATGGATGATTTTTCCTGTCAATACCAGCACTGTATTACTAACATGCAAAAACTGCAGATTTATTTTGACAAATTAAAGTTAACCGGTCACAAATGTTATGATGGATTGCTTAATACCTCAGAAGCTTCACCATTTCGCCATGATGATAGAGACATTTTTGAAGCACTGCTTCTCCAGGTGTACACATCTTGATATTGGGCTGGAGAGAGAGGGAAGGACTAACGTCAGGCCGGTTTGACCACTGAGAAGGGAGAGTGGAAATGCACCAGACTGGCTGCAGTAAGAGAAGTAACCCCCGCCAGTCAGCTTGAGTAAAGCCCAGAGCAGGTGGGTTTCAAACATTTCTTTGCATGCTCTAAATCCAGTTTCTTTACTTGAAAAGGGTTTTAGGCCGGGTTGCCTACCCATTTATGTTCAACTAGATTCATCAGATGTCTACTGAATACCAACAATGTGCCAGGCACTGTTAGGCACTGAAGGGCATACAAAGGTGATTAAGACATGGTTGCTGCCTCCAAGGAGGCTAAGAGAGAGATGACAAGTACCCGAGTGACAGTACCACCAGACAGCACATCAAGATGGATCTGACACCAGTTTTAAAAAAGTTTTGGATACCTACATCTGTTTCATATATAATTGAGGCTTTCTAAACTTCCTCTGATAATTGCTTTCGTCTCTTTATTGACTCAGTGAAAACAGCTGGAGGAAGAGTTCCTTATGTTGCTTTTGTCTGGAATGGGAAGTGTTAGTTCACTGAGTTGCTAGTTAACAGTCCTGGCTGTCCAGGTATTTCCACTCTTCTCAAGGGGCCCTGCTGTTTGGTCCTCTCTGGAGAGACCTGGGTTCGGGATGTAGAGGGGATGGTGGAGGTTTTCCCTGTAGTATCCTCAAGTATCGTTGCATGGAGTGGTAATCACTTTCCCCTCCCAGGCTTAATCTGGCCTTCAGTCCTGCACTCTTTCCTCTCTAAAGAGTCTTGTAGCCTGAAAGAACGCCATCTGTCCCCATTTGGGCCTATAAATCTCCCCCACAACTGATCTGACCCTGGCAGATTACTGGATAATCTCTCCCTGTCTTGTAAAAGTAGGGGCCAGGCAGATCAGTGCATTATGGTTCACGGCTGAATACTGACTGAGTTTGTGCATTGATCTAGACTCCAGCTTCTCTTGGCTGCTCACTTTTGGGCAATCAAAGGCCCATGTAGTTCCCAAGAAAGGAATGGAGGGAGGGTCAAGGGCTCTGCTTTGGATCTTTGTGTGATCTAGCCCTCCCCTTGGACCAGCCCATCAGGGGTTGACTAGTTAGCTCTCTTCTTCCCAAGACAGGCACTTGACCCAGATCTTGGCCTTGGACCATGAGGGTCAAGTATTCGATCCTTTACAAAAACTGCCCTGTCATGGTAAGGGAATGGAGTTTCACACTTCAGATTCTGTATCACCACTGACTTGCATCATAGTTTCAGAAATTTTCTTCATACCTGATGATCTTTAAGTTGACATCCCACCTCCTTCCCAACTGTTAAATATCTCTTTGAAGAGTACATAGAAGAAGAAGAACTTAAAGTCACTCTTCTTATTGGAGTAAATCCTTTCTGATGTATATAACTACCAACCATGCAAGAAGAATTCTCTTGGATGTTTTGGTAAATTTATATTGTTTATGGAGTTTTCTCAAAGTGAGGTCCACCTGCATTTGGCTGTGTCAGCCCTTTCACCTGAATGTCATTTTTTCCTAAATACACCTATAAAGAGCCTGGGCAAGAACTAATAGGCTAACAATGGACATTTGAGGACAACTTCTCATTCTGCCAGTGAGCGATTCCTTTGGCACAGCAGCTAGAGAGGACAAGGAGACCAAGGGAAATGGAAGGGACATGCCCTTCTAGTGACCGGTCCAGCAGCTCTGTCTGGCAGTCAGTGCCCAGGTCCAAGGCTGGGAGGAGTAATGTGCCAATTCCAGAGGCTGCTCATGGAGAGGGGAGCCAGCCTCAGAGACTGGGACAGGAAGCTAAGTCTTTGTCAACCTCAGGGGCAATTGGGGGCCACCAAAGCCATGGTTCTTACAGAGTCAGCCTAAATCCACTCAGAGATCAGGCTTGAAGGAGCCTGGATCCCCAAGGCCCTTGGTCGTGAGCCAAGAAATTCCTAGCTTTGTTAATGGTGGGAAAGGAGCCAGAGAGAAATTAGCTTTGCTTATGAGGTGAGGGAGAGAAGGGAAAGGGGGAATTTGGAGGTTAGAAAGAGGCCCAGGGAAGGGGGAGAGAGAGAGACTTTGGAGAAATTGTCCTTGTGCTTCCTGTGGTGTCATCTCCACCCTGTCCCCCTCCCCTTTCCATGCATCTGCCCCACGCTGGACATGATTACTCAGAGGACCCTGAGACAGGCTGCTAGTCTAAGCCAGCTGTGATGATTTCAGCTCCAGTCAATGGGCAGAAAAGAAGACATGCTCTTCTTAGCCAGAAAAAGAACAAAACCAGTAGCTGAAGAAACAGGCAAGATTCAGGTGATTAGTAGGGAATCCCCACCTGTGGTGGGGACCCAGGAGCCACTTCCAGCTGAGGAGGTAGGGGTTCCCCCTTCCTGAAATCCTAGAGCTTCATCCCAAGACAGTAGGCCTAGACTCCAGGGTGGCCTGTCCCACACAACTGAAGTTCTGCCACTTTGCCAACACCAGAAAACTGTGACTGTCAAGGATGTCTGAGGGAGAAGACTGGGGAGAGGGTGGAGTTGTGGAAAGAGGAAGGAGATAGAACCTTTGTATATTCTGTCCCTTAGGCCTAGAATGTCCTCCCCCAAGCAACCCTCCAACACATTTTCTCTGTTGTGAACCACTAGATATCCTTCAAAGTCTAATTAAAATGTTGTTCCCCCCGAAGCCTTCCCTGTAACTTTTAGGCAGTTGGTTCATTCCTCCTTGGTATACAGGCAGAATTGGGAGATACCCAAATAAAGTGGAGGTAGTCCAGGGCCCCGCAGAAGGGAGGCTAGTTCCTAAGTCGGACTGTATATTCCAAATGTTTTGCCACATCCCCTAAATCTCTGGTTCCTAATTAGTGGGACCACAGCAACCTGCTGCTGACTTGCCCTTGTATCAATGAGCCCCAATGTTCAGGAAGCCCGAAACACAAGGCACCAAGTACCAAGGCCAGAAACAGCAGCAACAGGTAAGTGAGGCCCCCAGAAGATCCAGAGCAGGGCAAGACCTGGCATAAGGGACAGCTGGGAGGTGCTGTAATACAGGGTTGCAATTAAGAGCAGGGGCTTGGAATCTGACAGGCTGGGGTGTAAATCCAGGCTATGCCAGTTGGAACTGTGTGTCCTCGGGCAAGATACGTAACCTCTCTGGCCTCAGTTTCCTCAGCTGTAAAGCAAGGATGATAATAGTTCCAACCTAGTAAAGTTTTTGAAGATCTAATTCATGTAAAGTGCTTAGTACAAAGCCTGATATAGAGGAAGGAGCCTCAGATTCAATATACCCACCCCCCTCCACCTGGTCCTCCTATACCCTATGTAGTAACAGCAACATCAATTCCCTCAGAGGCACCAACTGCGTTCTCCAAAAGAGCAAAGGAGCTGATTGCCTTCCTTCATGGCTTCCCTATCTCAGACGCTGAGATTCTGAGGATCGGCATCCGGCATGGGAGCCAGAACCTCATCTCGGGAAGGAGAAATTCAGATGGGAGACACATCTGACCAGCAGCTAATTGAAGGCTGCCCAATATGTGGCAGGGAGGGCTCAAGTTACACCGAGGTAATAGTCACCAGGTTGGGAGACATGGAAAATGTCAGGATATGTGCCTATCAGAGAAGTCGTTCCATCTCACGGCATTCCCCAACATGCACTATATCCAGAGAAGTCGCCTGTACAGTTTCCCTCTGCAATCTCACCATCCTGACAGAGTTAGTTCTTATAGCTTTCTGCTAGCCTGGCACGGGCCTGACCTCCTTCCTTCCCAAGAGGAAAGGGAGCGCCACCACCTACCCAGGCAGGATGTCGGAGAGAAGCCTGACATACTTCTCAGACCTGCTCGCTCCGAAATCAGCCCTCATCAGCTCCACCTGTTTTCCCGAAGGCGTCCTGGACTCGGCGCTCTGAGAGAGGAGCCCCGCAGAGCGCGCGACAAATGTGGGTTTTGTCAGGGCTGGGTCAGTCAACCTACTACGGTGCCCAAACTGCCAGGCCTAACATCCGATGCCCTCCACCGTTTGGCCAAATCTACTTCGCCTGCCTCGTCTCCGCGGTCCGCGCCCCCGACCCCGCCCAGGGTAGACTAGGGTTAGAGCGGAGGCAAACAAACAACTCTGGGCGTGTCAGCCCCGCCCCGACTAGAGCATTGCGGAGCCGAGATTGGTTGATGTCTCCTGCGTTCTGATTGGTCGGGTGCGGGTGCTCATTCACAGGGAGCATTGCTCCACTCCCGCTGAAGTTTACTCCAATGCTGCTTCACTTTCTACACTCTGCACAGTAGTCGTGCACATTCTATGTAAATAGATAAAATTAAGTTCTATGATGTGCCTCCCAATATAGTGTTGGCCCCCTGAAGGATGGCCGAATCTGTCAGTTTATTGTATTCCATTTCCAAATCACACACATGCCGGTGAATGGACAGAAGCTGCAGGAGAGCTGTGTTTTGCTTCTCGGGGTGAGGCTACGGCTTATCGTGGGACGCGGCTTATCCCGGGATGCCGTTTGCTGGGTTAGCTTTACAGAAGAGCCATTTTCCCAGCGCCGATCCTTTCTATCATCTACACTTATATTTCACATTTCCTTGCCTTCTGTCATGCTGTTCCATATGGTAGGAATGCTTTTCCTTCTCATTCACTTTTTTTTTTTTTTTTTTTTAATGTGGTTAAATATTCCTGCTCACTAGCTCCTCTGGAGAAAAAGCTGATTGCAGGGCTTGGGCAGGGAAAACAGGGAAAGTGAACCTGAAAGAGTTATGAAAAACTTTTTATTTGGAAATAATTTCAAACTTACAAAAAGTTGCAAAAATGAAAATAGTGCAAGAGACATCCATATACTCTACCCACATTCACCTATTGCTAACATTTTATCCCTTGCTTAATCACATATGGGCTCTCTCTTTCTATATATATTTTTTTTCTGAACCATTCCATGGTTTTTTTATACATCATGGACCTTACCCCTAAGTACTTCTGTGTATATTTCCTAAAAATAAAGATAAGCTCTTACACCACAGTCGAGTTATTAACTTTCTACATTTACACTTATATAATACTTTTATTTAATTTACCATCCATATTCCAATTATGATCTGATTATGTCCTTGAGAGCATCTTCACGCCCAGGACAAGGCCTAGTCTAGGGTCAGGTGTTGCGTTTAGTTGCTGTATTTCTTTAGTCTCCCTAAATCTGGACCATTTATATAGCTGGCTGTTTTTAAAAAATTACAGACCCCTGCTTTTTTTTTTTTAATATAACATTCTTCATTTTGTGTTTGTCTGATGTTCTCCGTGATTAAATTGAGATTATGCATTCTCAGCTGGAATACTGCTGAGGCAATGTGTCCTCAGGATGTCATATCTAGAGGCACATGACGGCCCTCTGTGCCTCATAGGTGATGTTACTTTAGATCACTCAGTCAAGACATTGCCTAGTTTCTCCATCATGTAATTACTGTTTTCCCCCTTGCAACTAATAAGAAGTCTGTGGGGAAACACTTTAAGACCATTCAAATATCCTGCTCCTCATCAAAATTTCCCTCTAGATTTAGCATCTATTGAAGGTCTGATCCAGTCTTTATGGTGATGGTGGAAACATCTCTGCACAAGAAAGTCAGGATGGGAATGTATCAAAGAAGATGGGAATGTATCAAAAGAACACAGGAGCCAGTAAATGGCCAAATCCGGAACAATCTAAGCATAAAAATAAATAATGATAATAATAAATTATAAGCTCTTGGGAATTCCCTGGTGGTCCAGTGGCTAGGACTTGGCGCTTTCACTGCCATGGCCCGGGTTCAACCCCTGGTCCGGGAACTAAGATCCTGCAAGCTGTGCAGTGCAGCCAAAAAAAAAAAAAAAATTATAAGCTCTTGAAGGAAAGGAAGAATCCATGAAGACATAAGTAAATGAATTAGTGTATCCTGCTGCTCCTTTAATTCTCAGTTCCGCTTTCTGGGGAAGCAGCCCTGCAGTGGCAGCTGTGCCCCTTAATGCTGTCACACCAGCTGTGCTGCTCCTTTGACCAGCCACCACCAGGTGACAGTTCCCTGACTAGGGAATGGAGCTGAACTGAGCCCTGGGCTCTACCTCCCCCTACCCCAAAGGGAGCAGGCCTTGCAGCCTCAAGTGTGGGACCTGGGCTGAAGGTCTGGACCCCAGGAACCCAGTCCTGTTAGGGTTGTCTTGCCCCGAGGGGCTCAGTCCTGCTCCTTGGGGAGAGGTTTCTATCTTCCTTTTTAAAGAGACACCTGGGGGCTTCCCTGGTGGCTTCCCTGGTGGCACAGTGGTTGAGAATCTGCCTGCCAATGCAGAGGACACGGGTTCGAGCCCTGGTCTGGGAAGATCCCACATGCCGCGGAGCAACTAGGCCCGTGAGCCACAATTACTGAGTTTGCGCGTCTGGAGCCTGTGCTCCGCAACAAGAGAGGCCGCGATAGTGAGAGGCCCGTGCATCGCGATGAAGAGTGGCCCCCGCTCGCCACAACTAGAGAAAGCCCTCGCACAGAAATGAAGACCCAACACAGCCATAAATAAATAAATAAATAAATAAATAAATAAATAATAAAAATAAAGGAATTCCTTAAAAAAAAAAAAGAGACACCTGGTGAGTGAAATCTCCCTCAAAGATGTCACTCAGCCCTTTAGGGTCCTCCACCCACCACCCTGGAACTGGCTGTGGTATAACCCCAGGGAGGCTCTTCCACTGAAGAATAAGACATTTTTGCCATTTCTCCTAGTGCCCAGAGCCTGGCTCAGGGGCTGAGGAAGTAGTGCTAGCTCCCTCTCCTTCCTTTCCTGGCCATTTACTGGTGCAACAGAGGTTCCCTCGCCCGAAGCACGAAGAAGCCCTCCCCAGAACTGCAAGGTCCAAAGGCTCCTTCTCCACCTGTGGCCCTGCTTCCCAAGTCCCCCAAGAATATGCATCCTGCCCCACCCCCAACCTCCTCCATGTATCTTCATCACTGGAGAGAATCAGATCTGAACATCTGGATGAAACTGATCGCAGGCAGACCTCCTTGGAATTAAAAGAATGACAATAAGTAAAATAGGCATCATTCATTAAGTTTATTAGAGTGACGAGGAACAGACTTTGCAGCCAGACCACCTGAGTTCCTCTCCTGCCTCTGCGAAGAAACTTGGGCAAGTTACTTAATCTCTCTGTGCCTCAGTTTCCTAGTCTGTAAACAGGGCCTAATGGTAGTACCTAGCACAGGGCCGTTGAGGAGTAAATGAGTTAACAATGTAAATGTTAACTGGTATTATGGGTTTAATTTATAATTATTATAATTGTTATCTCCAGGGGTATAGTGAAGTGCATGGGCTCTGGAGTCACAGGCTGGGTCTGTGTCTTGGTTCTATCACTTATTGCTGGACCTTGGGAACACTTTTGACCTCCCTGTGTCTCAGTTTCCACATCTGTAAAATAGAAATGGTAATAACGCCTGCCCCTTGGTGTTTTTCTGAAGGCTAAATGAGCTAAAATGTGCAAAAATACTTAAAACAGGGCTAGACATTGTAAACGTTCAAGAAAATTTATCATTTATTATTATTATTTTTAACCTAGTGGGGAGAAAGGTGATATTCTTATCATCATTTTAGAGATGAGGGACTCAGAGAGGTTAAATAATTCGCCCAAGGTCACCCAGCTTGTAAATGGATACAGCTGAGATTTATTTGTACCCTGGTCTGACTGGCACGAAGGTCTGGGCGCTTAGCCACTATGCTATACTTAGGGGGTTTAGAGGGAGTTTAGGAGGAAGAAGGAATCTGCTGCTTCAAGCTGGGATTGCACATTTAACCTCTGTGAATGTTTAACTCCAGGCTGGCTTTCCCCAGGAGATGGTCTGGTGCAGGACCAGGGGACCTCACTGCCTCAAACTCTTGGCATTGTCAAGAAAATAAAAATAAATGTTAATATTCTATTTTTAAATTCAAGCTTGTGCCTGCTCCGCAGATTCTTTAGTGTGGTGTTCCGGACCATCCACTGTCACGCCCTCCTCACCTTTCCAGCTTCATTTTGCTACGTTACCCACCACCCACCCTGCACTCTGGCCACAGTGGATATTTACCCACATCCAAATATGCCTCAACATTCCCTCCTCCGTGCCTTTGCTTATGCTGTGCTCCCAGATGGGAATGCCCTTATCCCCAGTTAAAATCTTTTTCATCTCCTGCCTCTTTTGCACAGCGCAAAAGCCAACTCTTCAAAGGTGCTCTCTGTGACCGGTCGTCCATGAGAATTAACCTTTTCCTTCCTGGGCAGCCCCAGAGCCCTCTGCTTACACCTTGATTTTAGTAAGTGTCACACTCTGCCTTGTATTATTTTGCTAGCTGCTCTGTATCCACCTTGCCCTTAGATCTGGAGGCGGGGTGAAGAGGGGCTACACATCTTTGGGGTCTCAGTATGAGTACACAGGAAGTCAACAAAAATGGCCATGCAACTGGATTGAAATAATCTAAGTTAGACAAAGTTATGGAGGAAAGTTACTTATATTTAACTTTCCTCTTTGCAGTCATATATAATGATTTTTTTTGGGGGGGCCCACACTGCTCAGCACGTGGGATCTGAGTTCCCCCACCAGGGTTCTGCCAGGGATCGAACCCGTGCCCGCTGCAGTTGGAAGCGTGGAGTCTTAACCACTGGACTGCCAGGGAAGTCCCCATACATAATGATCTTGAAAGCTATATATATATATATATATATATGTGTGTGTGTGTGTGTGTGTGTGTATGATTATAAAGGAATGTATGTTCAGTGTGTAGGAAATTTGGAAAATCTGGGAAAATATGAAAAACACTAACAGTAAAAGTTATCTATAAAACCCTCATCCAACAGTTGTTAACATGTTGGCATGTTTTTTTCTATGTTTATAACTAACTAAATAAAAATTACTAAATTGTCTCACGTTGCATATACTGTTTTGTAGCCTTTCTTTCCCATAACATATTTTGAATATTTTAATAGACATTTAATATTCTTTAAAAACAACTTTAATGGTTGCACAGAGTTCCATTTATCTACACCTAATCTCCACCCCACCACCTTGTACAGGACAAGCTGACAGCCTCTGAACAGAAAGGCAGGACCCCTGGAGCCTTACAAACAGTTACCAATGAAGGGAAGACACATGGTTTTTGTAAGGGCAAACCAGGCATGTCTCACCACCTGTCAGAAGTCAGTTCTTTGGCAAATATTTACTCACTCATGGGGCCAGCCAGGCCTCGGGCTGGGAGGTGCGGGCACTGAGACAGAAGACACCCCCTACCTCCCAGGAGCTCGTTCAGAGACCGACTACAATACCATGCGCTTTATAGAGGCTGGCAGGATGGACAAAGGGACGGCATGGGAACAGTTTGTTACGCAAGGGCAAGAGGGTTCAGAGGAAGTGCCGCAGGCGTGACATTGGCAGGGGCACTCTGGGAAAGGGTAAGGGTCCCAGGGAATCCTCCTCTCAGGTGGGAGTCAGACTGGCAATCCCACAGGCATCCATTTACTGTCCTAGAAGGGGGTCATTTACTCATTTTGGGGGGCCACTGTTTCCACGCTTCACCCATGTGTTCTTTCAAAACCCCAAAGCGAAATTACCAGTTCTTTAAAAGTTTCCTCTGAGTTTCTTAGTCAAATCAGTGAAGATGGAGCAAGGGATAGGATGACGCAGATTATCTGGATGTTTACCCCACTTCCTTTCCCACTTTGGGCCTTGTTAAGCTGCCTTTGGTGGTTCGAGGAGGGGAGGGGGTCCCCTGGTGGCTGGGACCATGTGGTTGTTTCCAAAACCTCAGCCACACGCTCTTGTCACCATTCAGGCCTGCCATTTGTCCTCGGCTGGGGAACTCCCCAAGGGAAACGTCCTGTTGGGGGAAGGGCCTCCCTAAGGCATTTAAATTTCATTGTCCCAGCCCTGGGGAGTCACCCACATCTTTTCAACAAGGCAGAGACATCACCAGTCTATGCTTTAGAAAATAACTGCAAGCATTGAGGAGGACCGATTGAAAGGCAGGGGACCTGGTGGCCTGGGCACTGGGAATGCAGAGGGGAAAGAGTCCAGAGAAATTCAGTAGTAAGCCCAAGCTCACTTAGGGGTGTGAACGTGGGAGAGGAGAAAGGCAGTGTGTGAAGTTGGTGGCTTGAGTGAATGGGATGTACCCCCTCCCAGGACAGAGAATTCTGGCACAGGAGATGCAGAGATGAAGGGCTCCAGACCAGCCATGCTGAAGGCGAGGCAGTTGTGGTGCAGCTTGTCCAATCAGGAGCTCAAGAGAGGGGGCGGGTGCAGGAATGGGCCATCAACACACTATTATACCAATACCAGCACTTATTGAACATTTAAGGTGCTAGGCACTGTTCTGGGCACTTCACGTGTGAATTTGTTTAATTCTCAGCACAATCTTTTGAGGTAGGCACTGTTGTGAGCCCCAAATACAAATCAGGAAACAGGCACAGAGGGAGTTAAGTAACCTGCCCAGAGTCACGCAGCAGCAGGTGGCGCGGTCAGGGCTTGGTACCCACTCTGCTCTCTTCCCTCCGTGAGAGCATCCTGGGAATTGCAGGATTTATGGAAAAGTGAAGAGGACTGTGCCCTGGCAAAGCCCCTGAGGCAGGCAGAGCTGAAGTAATGAAGGAGTTGGTGGGAATTCCCTGGCGGTCCAGTGGTTAGGACTCGGCGCTCTCACTGCCGAGGCCCCAGGTTCAATCCCTGGTCGGGGAACTAAAATCCCACAAGCCATGTGGTGTGGCCAAAAGGAGAAAAAAATGAAGGCGTTTGTAGGAAAATCAAGAGGATAGGAGGCCTTGGGGGTGAGAGTCCCCTCAGGGAGGAGTTAACGGCATCCCAGGTGACAGGTGGGCCCAAGGGTGAGGTGGGGAGGAGGCCAGTGGGTTGAAATGACCGGGAGCCACTGGTGCCTCCTATGGAAAGGTGTCTCTGTTATGATGGGGAAGAAAGCTGGATTTCAAGGATTGAATGGGGACTGAGGAAGCAGGGAGATTATGTAAGGTTGGTTTCTTCTTAGAGGAAGCCTCCTGATGAGTGGGCAAGAGAGAAATAGGGCAATGGTCTGAGGGTAGGGCAGGGTTGGGGTAAGGGTGTCTTACCAGGGCACATTCTGTAGTGTTTGTGGGTATGAAGCGGGGCGGGCTGCGGGGCGGGGGGAGGAAAGAAAGAACTGGTAGAGTTTCCTGAGGCAGGCAGGAGCATTGGGCTTGAAAGCAAAGGGACATCTCAAGCTCTGAGATGAGCAGAGACAAGAGGGGCCCGAACCAGGGTAGAGCCAGGGAAACAAAGGATGGGGAGAGTGAGGAGGAAGGAACAGGACTCCATAACCAATAGATTGCAGGGGAAGGGACACTTCGGACTGAGGTTTCCAGCTGTGAAGCCGGGGTTGGGGTGGGGGAGGCTTGGGAAGGAAATGCTCTGGACCTCTTGCTTCCTTGCATTTGGGGTGTCCAAGGGACCTGCAGGTGGAAAGCCTCTGTAGGCAGCTGGGTGTGAGGGGCTGGAGCCCAGGAGGGTGGGCTGGCCTGGGGTCCTGGGGACCATTCAGCTCAGATGCAGTGGTGGGAGCAAGCGAGGTTACCCAGTGGGGTGTGAGAGGCAGGGAAGGAGTCTGAGGAAAAGCTTCCAGGAAGACAGCCCGGAGAGGAAGAGTATATTACCAACGCCTAAGAAGTGTTCTTCAAGGAAGAGCGTCCATTACGGTGATCGGTTTCATTTGAGGACTATATGAGTGATACATGAAAAGATTTTGTGAGCACTGGCCTCCCAGTGTAAACAGCGAAATCTCCAAGTTTGCAGGTGCATTTTCCCAGCTCCAAAATGCCAAGGTGACAGGGAGAGGAACTGCAGAGGGATCTTGCAAGTAAGCAGAAAAGTGACAGATGAACTGCACTGTGGGCAAGTGTAACATAATCTAGTGAGGAGGATAAATCCTGAGCTCCCGGTTACCACTTTGGGAAAGGAGACAGGAGTCAGCACGGAGGCATGGGTCAGTCCCTCCAGATTAAGTGTCTTTAACCTGGCGTCTAGGGACCACCTCCTGGAGTTTCAAGGGCCCCCAAAACTGAATGTACCACCAAGTGAAGGGGCCTGGGGACGGGTGGGTGGGAGAGAGGAGATCCCCGGGAGGGGGTTGGGAAACTGTCCCTGGAGCTCAACTCCGCACGCTAGTTACTGCTGGGCCTCCCCAGAGATGTGGTTCTGAGGTTTCTCCCTCTCCCAGGTTCCCAACCTGCTGAAGAAGCTTACCCTCGACATGCAAATGATGGAAACACATGGGTGTCTGGGGCACTCTGGCTCGTGGTTTTTACCTTCAGATGTCTCTGTGGCTGAGCACGTTGATTTGTCTCAGCCGGCTAGGGGACTGCAAGCCCTCAGGGGAGGAGGGGAGAGGGAACTGTTCCCTAAGATCTGTACCCAGATGGGCAAGTGGGTCTCTAAGGCACGCTTATCCAGGAGGAGGGTGCAGGCCTTGGCAAGCTGTCTGGGGGCAGTGCTGGAACTGCATTCTGGCCTTCGTCAGCCTCAGATCCCTTCCTTAGGTAGCTCCTCTTCAAAACTGGATGCTTGGCAGGTCGCCCACCACCTGACCCACCCTACCCAGCCCCCAGTTGGAGTCTGAAACTAAACCATGTGGAAAAGAAGAGCCAAAGTTGATTTCCCATTTATTAAACAAGCTCTTCTGTGGGAGATCTCAGGGCTCAGACGCCCCTGAAGTGACCTGGTATGTTTTAGAGGAAACGGGGAGATGGCAGGTGGTATCTGATGGTGTGAATGGGTACTACTTTGATTTCTTGACCTCCTCCCCACCATCTCCTTTGACCTCAGCCTTTTATTTTGTTTACTTTCCTGAGCCCTTACTCCCGGGGGGCCTCCCTCCCCTCCACTACAGGTGTCCCAGGTCCCAGATGCGCGTCCACATTCTGCACCCTCTCGGGCAGTCCGGCTCTTAGGTCTCCCCCGCCCCCAGCCGAGGTCTCTGGTCTCCCTCCTGGCGTCGCTCCCCGAGCAGGGTGGGGCAGGACGCCCCGCACCCACTCTGCCCGGGACCGAGACTCCCCGCTCACGCCTTCCGGCCCGCCAGCCGGGAGTCCTCGCGGCTGCTGCGGGGGTCCGGCGGGGATCCGCCTCGTCTTGGCCTGGCAGCCCCCGGCCCCCGCGACTGCGTTACTGGCGGACCCCGATACCGCTTCCCTCCTGTCTCCGAGGGGTCTGCATCGGAGAGGGTCTGGGGGCCGCCGCCCGGCCCGCAGTCCCGCTCCTCCCCGCGCAGCCCCACTTGCGGCCCCGCGGCGGCCGCACAGGGACAGCTGCATTTCGCGCCGCCCGCCGCTAGGAAGCCGGCCGCGCCTCGCTTTCCCCGCCTCCCGCGCCCCAGCCGCGCCGCCGCGCCCGGCCCGCCGCCGCCGCCGCCGCCGCCGCGGGATCGCGCCCCTCCCCCAGCCCCCGGCCCCTCCGGCCCGCGGGGAGCGGACGCGCGCGCGGCTGCTCGGTAAGACCTCCCTTCGCTCCCCGCCGGCGCCGCCCGGCCCGCGCGCGGCCCCGACCCGGCCCGGCCCCACCTTCCCGGGCCCGGTCGCCGAGGCGCCGCCGGGAGGGCCGGGCGGGCGCGAGTTTGATTCCCTGGGCGGCCGCCGCGGCTGCCGGGAGCCCGCGCCGCCCCAGCCTCGTGCGGCGGGTCCGGCCCCGCATCCTTCCCGAGCCGCCGCCTCCTCCCGGGCCGCGGGCGCGCGGGGCGAGCGGGCACCTGGGGGCTGGGAGCGGGGCGCGCGGGGAGAGGGGTGGTCGCGGGCGGGCAGCGCGGGGAAAGCGAGCGAGGCCTCGGCGAGCCGGCGCCGCCCGGAGCCCCTTCCCCGGCCGCTCCCCCTTGTGTGTGTGGGCGCCCCTCCCCGCTTGGCCCGGGCCGGGGTTGGGGGGGCGCTGGCTGCTCGGCGACGGCTGGCGGGTGGGGGGGGGCGGGGGGCGCCTGCCGGGGCCAGAGCTCCTTTTAGGAAAAGGGGAGGTTCGCTTCCTGTCCCCGCCGATGTCACAGGTCGGCTCAGCTTTTTCTGGTTCCACCCGGTCCCCTGGGAGCTGCATCTCTCGTGGCTCGGCCAGGGAAAGTTCACCAGGCACTGTCCCCGCCCCTGCTCCCCCCCTCCACCTCCGGTCCTACATGCCCGGGGCTCTAAGCTCCAGGGGGTTGGTGTCGGCGTTAATTCTTTATTTCCTCTTCATTTTCTGGTTGCATTGTTGTCTTACACCTAGCATGGGCTTGCCCGTTTCTTTTCCCGTTAAAAGAAGTTTTAGTTCCAAGAAATTTATACTGAAATGAAATTCCTGGAGAGGAATTTGATTTAAGCGGAGGGAGGTTTTAGATTTTCCTTGTTGTGGTGAGAGTGGAGGGTGACTGGGAATTTATTAAGTTGTCCTAGAGGTGATATAGGATACAAGACCTTCTCACTCCCCACCTGACCCTCAGGCAGGAGCATCGCTGAGCACAGGGAGGAAGCCTTCCTGTTAGTTATCCTGCAGCACCCTGAGCCACCCGGCTCGGGAGAAGGGACTCAGGGAGGTGCTTGGGCCTCTCATTCCTTTTCTTTGCCAGGCATGCTCATCTTTACAGCCTGGGTGGAGCTGGCCACGTGTACCTGAAGGAGGTGAGGGACACCAGGTATTCTCTCATGAAGGAAGTTGTCTCACCATGAAATTTGGCCCCCTTGGGATCAGGTGTGAAATGGGTCACTTTCTGTTGTTGGCAGTCGAGGCCTTTGGAACCTCAGTTTGAATGGAGGATGGCATCCCTGGGCTGGAGAGAGAAACCTGGCTCATGTCACCAGGAAGCTGGAGGGTGTGTGTGGGACCCCACCCCAGTTCACTTTCTGCAGCTGGAAAGAGCAGGAGACAGGATCAGGAGTGGGGCCTCGGGCCTGGGCACATCCTTAAATAGGAGAGAGACCTTGGGCAGCTAGGATGGTCTAGGGATGATGATATGACGGGGTGGGGGGGGGGAGGGGCTTGGGGCCAGAGTTGGGGTTATGGGTCCCTTTGAGAATCTGGTGACAACTCTAACTCCCCCCTCCCTCCCTCTGACACGTGCATGTGTGTAAGGACACATTTTGTATGCAGTATCAGAAGGTCACTGTGCCCCTTGGAACTGGGGCCCCTGTTGAGACCCCTGATCTAGAGTCTTCCAGCCTAGGCCATTCAGAACAGTTCCCTCCTTTGTGTCGGGTCAGTGAATAGTCCCAGGGTGCGGAGAGCAGAACTCTCAAGAGGGCTTTTCTCATGACCTTCCGATGCAACTTTGGGCTGTGGCCATGGAGACCTGGAAACTCTGGACCAGATCCCAGCTCCCTACAGCTAGCCAGAGGATGGGGGCCAATGGGGTGGCCCTTCTCCAGGGGCTGATTTTGCTGTCTATGTGGTGAGAAGGCTCTGGGCACTAACTGGGCCAGGGCCACAGAACTGTTGAATTAGAGGTAAATACAGGGACTAGGGTGAGGGATGGATATTCTGGTGTTTCAACAGAATAGGAGCCAGGTGCTTTAATAGCCCCAGCTCATTCTTGGGGCCACGGGGTTGAGGTGGGAGAAGGTGCTTCAGTGGAGAGTGTAAGTGTGAAAGACAATCCTCCTTTTGAGGAGGTCTTCGGGCAGAGTTGTTCAAGGCCAGGATCGAGGTATTGTAGGTTCCTTAGATCCTTCTGGACTAGGCAAGTCGGGGCCAGAGGGAATGGCTGTCACCATCCCCAGTGCACCCCCAAGGAGACCTGGCCTGCCTTTTCTTTCTTAGCCAAAGCTCACTGGGCCCTGGGCTGCTGCTCAGGTGTTGGTGGCATTTATACTTGTTGGGGATCTGGAAGAGCCTTTAGTAGGGCCTGCTGTCTGTGACTTCTCTGCTTGGTATTGAGAAGCCCTTCTTAGGTTCAAGTGCCCCCAGACAATGGCAGTTCAGATTTTTCTTTGCCTAGCAAGCAGTGTTGAGCATGTAGTAGCACTCAGACTAGTTTGTTCCTTCAGAGCTTCCTACATTTACTTTGCCCTGATGGATTTCCCCGATCCTGGCAATAAGCAACATAGGCAAGTGTATTCTGGAGCCTTGGGGGGGCGAGAAGCTGGGAGTCAGACAGGGATCACCTCTGACTATACAAGGTGGCCTGGAGGAGGTGATGTCTCCGTTTTGTTGGCTCTTAGACTTAACAGGAAGTGAGAACCATGAAGGGCTTTGGAGACACTGTGGTCCAGTGGTCCCTGACTTGGAACTTGGAAGTTGTGTTGGTGGGATGTAAGGGTCCCGTTGTGGTGACTAAAGATTCACATACATCGGTGGCCAGGGCTTATCTGTCGGCGGCTGCACCGGCTGCCACAGGTTGGTGAGTTTAGAATGCTGGTTGTGTCGGCTCACTCAGCTCTTCTCTGATGCTCTCTGCTTTTAACCTCCCAGTAGGCATCTCTGATGTGTCAGAGTAATATAATGGACTCCTAATAATGCAGCTATAGCTCTTATCTTTAAAACAGGTCATAAATGATAAATAGAGTAACAATGCCTGTCAACATAAACTCCCTTTTCATAAAATGTGAAATGCACTGAGGAATGATTGGTGGGATGAAAACTTTCCAAATCCCTCTAACCTCCACCCCCAGGAGGCAATCCGGCCACTCTGTGCCCATTTCCATAATAGCTTAGTGGTTTAGAATGCAGGATCTGAAGTTACATACATATCCCCAGTTGCAATTCCAGCTCTCCATCTTACTCTATGACTTTGTAGATGCTTCAGTTTCTCAGCTTTAGAAAAAATGAAAGGAGATCTATGCCAGACAGAAGCTATTATTATTATTATTATTATTTCTTCACTTGGGTGCTAATGTTCTGAGGCTTCTTATTGCTAAGGAAGATCTTTGGTAAAAACTAGAGGCTGAGGCTGGCTTTTGGAGGGGTGGGATGGGGTAGGGTGAGGCTTAAATTTTGAGCAGAGGGGAGATGAGGAGCTGAAATGTCAAGGGATGACAGAGAAACATAGTTGGGGGCAGAATGACTCGGCGTTCGTAGCCCTGCTGTGGAACCAACTCTGCTCCCTTCTCTTTGGAGAATTTGCCCTCTAAGCTGGTGAGGGTGGGGTGGGGGGAGGATCATAATCAGTAAAAAGGGTTGAATGGCTTTTTATTTTTATTTATTTATTTATTTTTTAAAAGTCTTTTCTTTTTTTAACTTTTTTTCTTTTCTTTCTTTCTTTTATTTATTTATTTTTGGCTGCATTGGGTCTTCATTGCTGCGTGTGGGCTTTCTCTAGTTGTGGCGAGCGGGGGCTACTCTTTGTTGAGGTGCGCAGGCTTCTCATTGCCATGGCTTCTCTTGTTGCGGAGCACGGGCTCTAGGCACACCGGCTTCAGTAGTTGTGGCGCACGGGCTTAGTTGCTCCGCAGCATGTGGGATCTTCCTGGACCAGGGCTCGAACCCATGTCCCCTGCATTGGCAGGTGGATTCTTAACCACTGCGCCACCAGGGAAGCCCGAATTGCTTTTTATATTAATGCTAATATTGGTCCTGGAGGAACGGGCAGAAGGGGCCTGGAGGAAGGGGGTCTAGTCGGGGAAGGGCAGCCCAATGTCAGTCAAGAGTGGAAGCTGCCAGGGGCAGGTCAGGGGTTCTGTGAAGCAATAGGCTTGGGAAATAATAATTCCAGCTCTCATTGAGCACTTGCTGTGGGTCAGACCCTGTTGCAAGTGCTTCTCGTGGATCAGCTCATTTCATCCTCACAAGATCCTATGAGATATTATATCTATTTTTCAGTGAAGAAACGGAGATATAAAGAGGTTAAATAACTTGACCAAGGTCACATGGCTAGAGACTGGCAGAGCCAGGATTTGAACCCAAGAGGCCTGGCTAGAGAGCTTACATCTTTAGAGAAAGTCTCAGAGAGACCCCTACTGAGCCAAGGGCTGAGAGGTGGGGATGCTGGGTGGGAGGATTGGAGGGGTTACGTGCTCTTGGTGAAGGGATGATAATGCAACATTCAAGTATCATTGGGACGTGCCTGGAGGGTTCAGCCTAGCACAGCCTACTGAGAACCACTGGCTAAGTGCCAGACACTCTCCTGGGGCCTGACCCTGAGTACAAAGGTCACTAAGACATGACCCCTGCCTGGGAGATGGCTATAGTCTAGTTGGGGGGATAAACACGTCAGCCTAGAACTCCAGCTGCCATGGCAAATGCTGCACTGAGGCGAAGCGCTGAAGAATGGGATGCTTTTCCAGCCAGAAGAGGAGCTGGGACAGGGAGGGCTTCCTGCAGGAGGGGGCACTTGAGCTGAGTGAGGGTAAAGGTGGCTGCTGCCCCATGGGCTTTTGATCTGACCACAGAGTATATCTTTCTCCCACTCTGTGAATTCTGAGTAGAACCGAGGGTCGAATTTTCTGGATCCTGCAACACCCTTGCCTTATTTGGCTACCTTGATGCTTTTGTGGTTTTTAAAGTCACCTCCTATACAGCCTACAGTGAACATGCTGAAGAAGAAATAAAAATCTTGTAAGAGTTGTTGCTCAGAACACAGTGATTCGCTCTTGTCTCTCCGTACTTAGAAGCAGAACCAGAGGCAAATGAATGTAAACTGCAGAGGAAGGACTCGAGTAAGGTCTCAGGACAGTGTTGCAGATAGGATGTGAGATGTGAGAACAAGTGACTCACAGGAGCGGAGGGGAATGGCCATCCCCGAAGGTCTTTAGCAATGGGAACAAGTTCCATTTGTCTTTGTGGTTTAAGAGGTTTCTTCTGGAGACAGGAAGATGAAGTAGAGGCCCCTCGAGATCTGTGTCAGCTCAGCAGCGGGAGGGGAAAAGGAGCTGGAATTTTTGAGCTAGAATGTTGCTCAAATCTGGCTTCACCCCTCATTTTACCATTGAAGTGACTGAAGAATGCCCATCACTGTAAGTGGCTCATTCATTCATTAATAAGGCAAGACACAAACCACATCTGCCCAACAGCTGTGTGCTGGCCTGTGTCAATCCCTGTCAGAGGGGATGCATTCTGGGGGCACTCCGCAGCCCTACTGGATGGAGTCCACGCCTCGTGAAGAGGGCTGCAGGAGACCTGCAAGTAGTTGACCGCTTGTCTGGCTGTTGGCACTAGAGAAAAGCTTCAGCTCCTACTCACAAGATGTTTCTGAGAATGGCCCAGTCGGAGCTAGCGGTCATCTTATTCACCCTCCTGGCCCAGCACCTAGATGAGCTTCAGGCATACCTACGGGGCCTTCAGTAAACTTTGTTGAATGAAGAGTAAATAGCAGACGATCCACAAGTTATTACTCTTTTACCAAACACTTGTTGGGCCAGTGCATTTACCATTTCAATTCTGTTTTGCCCAAGCCAACAACTGAATCATTACACGATGCCCCCAGCAACAGAGAAAGGCATCCAAAAGCATGCTGGGGGCAAGAATGATGAACAGAACAGTTTGGGATTTTTCTCAAAATGTATAATTCTTTGAAAGGGTTTCAAGGGCAGACATTATGTTCATTTATGATGACTTGCTCTTTTTGTTTGTTTGTTGTAGTTGTTGTTTTTTTTTTTAATTTATTTATTTTATTTTTTTATTTTTGGCTGTGTTGGGTCTTCATTGCTGCACGCGGGCTTTCTCTAGTTGTGGTGAGCGGGGGCTACTCTTCGTTGCATTGCGGTGGCTTCTCTTGTTATGGAGCACGGGCTCTAGGTGTACGAGCTTCGGTAGTTGCGGCACACAGGCTCAGTAGTTGTGGCTCGCAGGCTCTAGAGCACAGGCTCAGTAGTTGTGGCACACGGGTTTAGTTGCTCCGCGGCATGTGGGATCTTCCCGGACCAGGGCTGGAACCCGTGTCCCCTGAATTGGCAGGCGGATTCTTAGCCACTGCGCCACCAGGGAAGCCCCTGTAGTTGTTGTTTTTGTTCCCAGCATGAAAGTAAAGGCTGCATTTTTTGAATTTAGGAAAAGCATGTGGTCTAGCCATCTAAGCTGCATAGCAAGCAAGATGGCTGCAGAGATCTCCGAAGGGAGCAAAGCTTGCTCTCAGAAGAGAATCTGCTTAAGAATGAGCCAAACATGAACCGATGCTGGAAAATGAATTTAAAATACTGGGTGGTGAACTTTACTTCCTGGGGTGAATATAAATTAACTTGTGCAAATTAAAGAAAAGCAGCAGCAGCAGAAAACCCTGTGGAGGATCTCTTGCTTCCTCCTGCCTATGCATTAAGGAAGCATCGAGTTTTAGCAGGCACCTGCAGAACTCTGTTTTTCCCGGCGACCAACACGCTAGATCTGGAGCTCTGAGGAGAAGATTCTTTGTGGTTGTGTAGGGTGATCAGGCGTAGGAAATGATTTCACTTTGTTCAGGTCTGAGATTAGTTTCGGTTTCAGGCTGTACCAGGAGCCGAGTGAGAGAGAGAGAGAGAGAGCACGCGCGGGAGCTAGGGCGAGTGAGAGAAGTGAGCTGGGAGAGTCTCACCATTGGCTGCCACTAGTGGCAAGGTGGGTGGGCAGGGAACTCCTGTGCTGAGCAGGGAGAGGAGGAAGATGAATCAGAGATGGAGTCGGGGAAGGCGGCCATTGAGCATGTGTGTGTCTATGGGCTGGGAGGCAGCGTATGAAGGAAGATATCAGCAGGTGTGCACAGGCAAAACCCCGCACAATTACAGGACTACTGAGATGGGAGGTTGTAGGGAAGCTGTAAAACACGGATTACCTGGATGAGGTGGGGTTTCCATGAGCAGGTGCAGAGCTGAGAGGTAAGCCAGGTGTAAGTGTGCCACGAGGCCTACACACACCTTGTACCAGTATCCTTAAAACTTGCGTCTTCTTGCATTTGAGTTTCCTTAAAAAAAAAAAAAAAAAAAAAAAAAAAGACAAATGAAGGTTTGAGAGCTGATAGTTGAGAACTTGCAGACCTTTGCAAGTTGGAGCATCTTCTAAGACGCTGTCTTCAAGCTGTAGTTTTTCCTGAGACGGTTTGGGGCCAGTCTGGTGGTTTCACAGGGCATCATTATCCTAGAAAATCAGCACTTTTCCTCCCCTGACCGGATCTGGGTGAGGCAGACACAGATGTTTCATCCCACCTTAGCAGTGCTAGAGCATCATTGCATTTTATTCCTCGAAGTCATAAATTCATTTTATTTCTAAAAGAGAGAATCACTGAATTTCAAAGCCAGAAAGGATTTCGAAGATCATCCAGACGGCTCCTAGAGGAATTTGTGGTCCTGGGTCATTAAGCACCTTGAAAAGAACTATGGTATGTAGTTAAGAACTGCAAGTCAGACTGCCTGTGTTTGAATCCACTCTTGCTAGTTGCTGCTGTGTTCTTGGGGCAAGTTACTCAAGCTCTCTGAGTCTTAGTTTCCTGACCCATACGATGGGAGTAATAATATCCCCTAATGGTTGCTAATGAGGATCACTTATTAAGCCCTTAGCACGTGCTTGGCAAATCGTAAGTTCTCAATAAATGTTAGCTGCTGCTACTGCTGCTGCTGTTGTTATTATTATTGTTATTATCATCATTTCATGAAATCACGTGGCTAGTTAGTGGTAGAGCCAGGGCTCCAGTGCTGAACTCTTTTTATTCCTAGTTCTCTCCAGCATGGCCATAAGATGATTTCATCACAGTCTTGAAATACACAAAGAGCACTGATGAAAGTACTTGTGTAGAAATCTTCTAATGAATGAACGTTCATAATAGAGCTGGAAGAAATGGGCTCAATCCATGTATTAGATATAGTTAGACTTTGGGCATGAGGGCATATGTTTCCCAAATAATCTGTGTCCACAAACATCCTTTACTAGTGTTCAGAGGTTTCCTAAATGCCAGAATGGTTACCTCTGCTGGAAAGGTTGGGGTGTTTCTCAATATTTTTGTTGCGCTCTCCTCAAATTGGAAACATCCATATCAATGAGCTGTGGTGGCAAGCAGGCTTTTGGGTGTAATGGAAATATTTCTGTAGCCTGGCTGCTATTTATCAAGGGTGAAGACAGTGCATGTTTTGAAAAACTACGGGCTTGGTGGAAGTCTACATGTCTTAGGCCAGGCCTGCACAAATGCCTTCCCAAATGATTTGCACTGACCTTTTTTGCAAATTGCTGACAGCCTGGGAGCCTCCCGAGGGAGCCTGAACTGTTGTTGAGGTGGGTGTGATCCTGGGCCTTGAGGGGTCTTTTGACACCTTTGGTGAGGTGGTATAAGGCCGTTTTGGTATATTTTCTTGGAATATGAAAACAAATGGAAATTAAATTCATTTGGCAAATCCTGCAACATTCCCTTGAGTTACTGCCACTCTCTGGGGCTCATAGAATTGAAATCTGTTTTTCATGCTGATTCATGGGACTTCTCAAATTTCCACGCCTGAGGAAGGGAGCATGTTAAAGTGTGAAATTTCTGAGTGTGCGATTTGGAGTCCAAGATGAGAGATCCAGGCTGAGCTCTGCCATGTATGGACTGTGTCATCTGTGTTGTTCTGAGCAAATCACTTAATTTCTTAATTTGTACTTTTCTTGAGGTTAATCTATTTTTTTTTTAAAGATTTATTTATTGATTGATTGATTGATTGGTATGTTGGGTCTTCGTTTCTGCGCTAGGGCTTTCTCCAGTTGCGGCAAGCAGGGGCCACTCTTCATCGTGGTGCGCGGGCCTCTCACCATCGTGGCCTCTCTTGTGGTGGAGCACAGGCTCCAGACGCGCAGGCTCAGCAGTCGTGGCTCATGGGCCTAGTTGCTCCGCGGCATGTGGGATCTTCCCAGACCAGGGCTCGAACCCGTGTCCCCTGCATTAGCAGGCAGATTCTCAACCACTGCGCCACCAGGGAAGCCCGAGGTTAATCTATTATTGTACCCCATCAACAAATGGCTTTTGAACACATCTGTTAACTAGAGCTCTTAATAATAATCCCTATTGCACTAGATGGTTGTGATGGTCTAATAATGATAACATTTTTATTACGTATTTATTGCATGCCAGTCACCATCCTATACATTTTAGGAGTATATATTTATTTACTCAGCTCCGTATGAGTATAGTATTATTTACCACTTTCCATATGAGGAGACGGAGGCTCAGAGGGTTAAGTCAACGTGCCCAAGGTCACACAATTAGGTAACTGAGGAGCTGGGATCTGAACTCAGAAAGCCAGGCTGCTGAGTCTGTAGACGGTGTTTCCAAGAGGGCTTTGCTGTTGTGTTGTACTTCTTACTCCTTGACTGTTCCTCTTCTTATTTGACAAGCTGAGGGAGGGATAAGCTGAGCCTGGAGGTAGATTAAGTGTACAAATCACAGTGTTGGAAAGAATGAGGAGATGGAGCATATGAGAGCTTTTTTGGGAGTTATAGGGAAACAGCTGTTTCTAAGTTTGGGACAGAGCTGAAGAGAGCCGACAGGGACAGAGAAGGACATTTTCTGGGTGGACTTTTACTCCCTGCCGTGAGGGGCTGCGCTGTGGATTTAAGGGCCATGTGTCTCTTTGCTCTCCGATCACATTTTATTTGGAAGCCTGTCTTTACATCCCAGCTCAGCCCTCAGCTGTGACAGCTTCAGAAACTTAGAACTAACTGCCATGGATACAGATAGCAAATTCTTGAGACATGAAAGGCAAGGTGAAGGATGGGCTTTTTAGTGGAAATTCTTCTTTGTTATTGCATTTCTGTGAAATGCATATGGGGGTGAGCCATGGAGTGGCTGGTGTTCAAAGGAGAGAGAATTGGGAACTTAGGTGACTTCCTTTCTTCTCATGAGTTGACTTAAGAGAATGAATCATCCTATTAGCTTTCATCTTGCAAAAGAAGAAAGAAAAGAAAGCACGAGTGAGTGAGATGGCATTTGACTGAAACCAGAGGCCTTCTGTGTGGGTATCCCAAGGTAGAGGCCGGGCCGACACACAGGGTCTTGGTGGCTCGAGCCAAGGGTGAGATTCCCCCAGGGGCTTTGGGAAGGGCTCCCAGCTTTGTGCCACTGTCACTTCCAGCCCTCTCCATCCCCGTGAGGCTCTGGGGAAGGAATAGGCCTTAAGGGGAAGTAAATTGGGGGGGGTGTCATTTTTAAATGGCAAACCACTGGTGAAATTCATACATAGCAGTGATAATTTTGAAGATAATAATGTAAAAATTCATACATACAACTAGACAGTGCAAACATAGTTTTTGACCTTTAGGGACGTGAATGGCCACTTGGACTCCACCCCGTGAAGGGGGGTGGGGCCCTCCTGGGTGGGGCCCTCCCTGTGCTAACACCTGACTCCCCTGGGACATCTTTGGGGACATCTTGTTCTCTTTAGAACTCAGATAGGAGCCTTCCAGGTGTGAGTAGTCCCTGTCTGCCCCGCCTCACCCAGAAGCCACCCTGTTTGTCTCTGAGTTTGCGAGGAAGCTGGGGGGCACATCCTTTTCCGAGCCACTCTTTGTGACCTTTCTGTGGACTGTCATTTGGATTGTGAGCCGAGGCTGGAGTCCCCAGAGGAATTCGAAGTCCACCTGGGAGGGAGGGATTGCAAGAAAACTCCCTCAGATCAGCCCCCTGGAAGCCCAGTTTAGGAATGGTAATAGGGCAGCTGTGTTTTCAGACACCCTCTGGCTTCATGGCGAACTTTCCCCAGAGCGGTTGCTTTTCTCCGCCAGGCCCCGCTGCCCCCATTTTGCCTCGTTTTCCTTCTTGCCCCAGCCATCAGCAGTAGCTACTGTTAACAGCTCCCATGTGTAAGAGGACTCACTCGTTTCAAGCATTTCACTTCAGTCATTTAATTTAGTCCTGTACCAAACTATGAGCCAGGGATTATTGTCTTTTTAGATGTGGGAACCAAGGCTGAGGGCTACGGGGTAAAGTGACATGCCTAAGTAATACAGCCACTTACTGAGTGGGATGTGGTTTTTTTTTAAACTTTATAGTAAAAATTTTCAAATATACTCCAAACTTAGGCTAGTACAGTACATTCCCACCGACCCATCACCAAACTTCTTCGCTCTGTGTGGAGAAGCCCCTGCTCCAGTGCTTTTGGGGCCATGGCACAGAGCAGACACCTTTGTGTGAATTAGAAGAAGGGACCCTTTCTCCAGGGTATGCAGCTTGGTAAGCAGAGCATAGGCTGGATTCCAGCCCCATTTGCCCCTTTGGATGGGCACCTTGTGCAGTGAACAGCCCGCACAACTGTATGTGGTGGCCCTACCTGCCTCACTGCTCTCCTCATCTAGCTTTTGGCAGAAAGAGACAGAGTGATGATTTCTCTGGTTGGCCCTCCACTACATGGGGTCAGGGGAAAAAAGCTCAGCTGTTGGGGACTTTGGGGGCTAAAATAAATTAAGCAGGGGTGTAATTCCCAGAGGAGTTAACTCTTGCTGCAGAGGAGGGTGAGGGCAGATGAGCTGTGTCTTTTGCTGCTGTTTTCTACCAGCCACCTGCTCTCTTGATGACTCCTCCTTGATGCCTTCTCCCCTCTGTTCTGTGCCCAGGGCAAGGGAGGCACTTGTGTGTGGCCGCATGGCTGGCAGGAGGGGAGCTGGTAGAGCCCAGGGCATGAAAACCTGGTGCGAACTCAGTCTTGGCTGCTACCCTCCTGGAGTCGCTGGGACAAGCTGTCTTTGCCTCCTGGAAGCTTACCTTTTCTTGGGGCTCAGTTTAGCCAGTGGCTGGGTGGGAGGTCCTGCTTTCACACCTGTAGGACTGCTCCTTTTAGTCCCAAGGTAGGGCCTGTGGGTCACCAGATAGGGAGCATCTTGAGGAGAGGGATTGGGTCTTTTTCACTACTGTGCTCTTGGCTGTATGTACGTGTTACAGCATCTAGACTTGGTGTTCTAGAAATATTTGTTGAACAAATGAATGTTAGACAGACAAATACAGCATCCTGCAGACCAGAGAAATGTGCTGAAGGGCCCCGGTTGAATGATTCGTGTGTTTCAGCCAGGAGAGAAGCTAGATTGTGCTACAGTAATAATCAAACCCTGACATCCCAGTGGCTTGACACCATCTAGGGTTCATTTGTGCTCATGGAAAGTCTGACGTGGGTTAGACAGCCCTCCCCCACCTATAGCCACACCATCTGGAATATGGGGCCATCACAGTTCCCCAGCCCCTGGCTTATAACTGCCTTAGCAAAGAACTGACACCTGTTACTTCTGTGTGTATTTAATTTGGCCAGAACTAGTCACATGGCTCCAACCTAACTGCAAAGGAGGCTGGGAAATGTAGAGGGGCAAAAGGTTGTCTTCATCGTTTCAAAGGAGAGGATTTTGTATTTCTTGTCTCTGGCTTTAATCCACTGGAGTGCCTCCAGCCTAATCACTTATCCTCAGTTATCTTTTTTTTTTTTTTTTTTTTAACACTAACAAGAAGGGAGCACCTGCCACTTTCTTTAATCCAAGGAAGGAGGCAAGAGATGACACTGAAGGAGAGTCACATCGCAGGGATTTTAACCTCTCCTTTACTACATTTTGGTCATGTGATATTCATTTAGTCACTCCACCTTTGTGAGCCTCTTTCCTCATCTGCAAAAGGAGGATAATTATCCACCCATCTGTTAGTTCAGACTCTACTGATTGCAAGTAACAGAAACCAGCTTGAGCTATTTGAAGCCACAGGGGAATGGAGGAATCAAGGGCAGGAAATACGGCTGGCCTCCCAAGTGCCTGGAACTGCAGGATGCCGCTGCGTCTGTGGATGTGTGCCAGATGTCATGGGTCCTCGGCCCCCAAATATACCCATCCTCCTTCCAGTAACCATCAGACTGAATTGTATCTCAGAACCTTGATTCAAATTCCTGAGGAAAGAATCTGATTGTTCCTTTGTGTCAGCTGTCTCCTGCTGGTCCAAGCAGTGAAGATCAGGAACACATGGTCATTGGTACCACCTGGCTTGGGGGCTTTCCCCTGTGAATGGGGTTGGGGGCAGTCCTCAGAAAGGTGCTGGTGCTTACCTAGTTCAAGGGTTGTCGAGTTGATTGGATAATGTCTGTAAGAGAGCTTTGAGAACTATAAAGTGCTGAATAAATATGAGCTGGCGGGGTGGTGTGGGATTTCTCGTTAGGAATCTTGGAGATCGCACTGCCCTGAAGGGGGATGGGAGAGATTATAATGCGGTGGGAGAGGATTTAAGTTTTGGTGGAGGCAGGGGAGCTGTTTATTGGAAGGTCACGGAGCAGAGACTGGAGGGAATGGACAGGACTAGCATGGGGCATTGCCAGGGGTCAAGCTACGTTTATAGGCCATTAGACCGTAACACTGTAAAAGAGGGAGTACTTTGAGTGTGCTTTCACCTGTGTAAATACGGATGCCTCGGTAGTTGAAACTGTGATTGTGGAAAGGATGTTAGCCCAGATTATGGCATTTCAGTCCTCGTCCGACACTGCCCCAGTGGGCTGTGTGACGATGAGCAAGGCTCTTCACCTCTTTGGGCTGAGTTAGTTCTGCTCCTTGAGGATGCTGTGTGCCGCATATGCATAGGCCATGTAATGTGGGGATTCCGGCTTGGAGTCTGGAATGAGACAGCTGGGTGTGAATCCGCCTTCTTCACTTGCTAGCTATATGACCTGGGGACATTTCCTAACCTCCTCCAGTCTGTTTCCTCACTTGTGAAATGAGGATATGCATAGTACCTACCTCATTAGGTTATTGTGAGGGTTATATGAAATGAAAGCTCAGTAAAATATTAGCTAATATGATTAACGAAAGCCAAAGCTGGCTGATGCCAGGGACCTGTGGCCGTGTGGTAACACTGTGTGCTCCAGGCCTCTTGAGTCAGAGTGAACAAGAGGACTGTGGGGAGGGAGGGTGGGAAGCTGGAGGGGGCTGGGCATCGCCCACTAGAGGCAGTCTAGGGGGCTGATGCTCAGGGCTTTCTAGTAATTCAGTTCCTCCCTGGAGGCCTGCGCCCTCCTCCCGACCTGCAGCCGCTTCCCAGCCCTGGCGCTGGGTGGGCGGTTGGCTGGATTCTGGAAGTTCAGTGACCCCTTCCCTGCAGTCCTGGGAGGCCCTGGGTCTCAAACCAGATCCAGGTTTGGGATTAAAGTGCTTCCCGTGGTGAAACTGCAGATCCTGGAGAGTTAAAAAATAAATGAAGGGCTTCCCTGGTGGCGCAGTGTTTGAGAATCTGCCTGCCAATGCAGGGGACACGGGTTCGAGCCCTGGTCTGGGAAGATCCCACATGCCGTGGAGCAACTAGGCCCGTGAGCCACAATTACTGAGCCTGCGCTCTGGAGCCTGTGCTCCACAACAAGAGAGGCCCGCGCACCGCGATGAAGAGTGGCCCCCACTTGCCGCAACTAGAGAAAGCCCTCGCACAGAAACGAAGACCCAACACAGCCATAAATAAATAAATAAATAAATAAATAAAATTAAAAAAAAAAAAATAAATAAATGAAGAAACCCTTTCGACCACAGAGCAATTTGAGGGCTGAATTATTCAGAGGCCCTGCTCCCTCTGGCTTCTCGGAGCGGGGGCGGGGGGTGGTGGTGGGAGGGACCGGGAGGAACGTGGGTCTGGCGAGGCTGGAGCTGCCCGGCTGCCGCCGTCAGGCCCGGGGTCCCTGCGGCCCAAGGCTTCAGGCCGAGTCCGAGCCCGAGCCGGCCCCTCCCGACCTCCCCGGCCGCTGGGCCCCGGGCACGGCGAGAATGAATGACAGAAAGAGGTCGTGCGGGTCCCTGTCCCCGTGAGCGGACGGCCGGGTGGGGAGGCAGGGCCCGGAGGGAGGCGCCGCCGGCCTGCTCCCGGGGGAGCCTTAATCCCCTTTCGTCCCCTTTAGGAGGATGTTTTCTGATTTGAGGAAAATCGGCGCTTCCAGCAGCTGCGGGGTGCAGGAGAGGGGTGTCGGGGGCCCCGGGTAGGGGGTCAGGACGGGTGTCCCGGCGCTGCGCCGGCTCCGGGCTGCCAGGAGGACCGTGGCCATGGCAACCCCGGCCGGGCTGCGGTCAACACGGGCTTTCAAAGGGGGCCTTGTTCCCTGTGGGAGCCCTTCAGTTCCAGCCAGCGGGCTTTTCAGACCCGGGGAGGAAAGGGGGGCAGCGGGGAGGGGGTGGCCTGTTGGTGAGGAAGTGTCACTCCGGGTCCCCCCCTCCCCCGCCCTGGGCTTGTTTCCTGGAGGCCCCAGTTTCCACAGCTCCTGCTTCTGGAGAATGAAAAGAAACGTAAGCATGAGGAATGTGTTCAGTCTCCAGGCAACAGGGTGTGTGTGTCTGTGTGTAATTGAGGGGAGGGAAGGAAGCTTGGAAAAAAAAAAAATCACTATCCTTGTGGCCTCCTAGAATGGAAGGCCTCGGTGTCCTAGACCAGTGGTCCCCAACCTTTTTGGCACCAGGGACCGGTTTCGTGGAAGGCAGTTTTTCCACAGACGGTTGGGGGGGTTGGGGGATGGTTCAGGCGGTCGTGCGAGCGATGGGGAGCCGCAGATGAAGCTCCGTCGTCTCGCCCGCCGCTCACCTCCTGCTGTGCCGCCTGGTGCCGAACAGGCCGCGGATGGCTACCGATCCGCGGCCCAGGGGTTGCGGACCCCTGCCCTAGACGGATTTTAGCAAGCTAGCCAGGGCCACCTGAAGCAGATCTTTAAGACTCACTCATCCTTTGGGCAATGAATAGCAAATGAGAAAATATCAGAGAAAATACTAAGTCATTCATTAAGCGTAATGTAACCAAATGGCAATTTATATTCTTATGTATTAGCCAGTGAATTTTAGTGAGAAAGCTGATCTTGGGAGCTTGAATAGCCTTTGCTGTCTTTGGGGGAGCTTGGTGGCTGGATTTCCCTCCCTTCATTTTGTCTTTAACTCAAGTATAAAAATTGGGAAGAATGGCATGTCTGCTCTCTAAGCACCTATATCACTTTTAAGGTATTCTCTATACATTTGTTAATGAATGTGTGAATGATGAATGCATTTCCACTTAGGGCGGCTAGGGGTTAATAGCCAGATCTTCTCCCTTGACACTCCATCCCTCTTTGGCCTTGTCCGAAGAGGTGGCCAGCAGGGGCAGCCTCAGGTGTGGGGAGATGGGGAGGCAGGACATGAACTTGACTACATAAGTTAACTGTTAACACTGGCCAGGCCTCTGTCAATCAGCTCTCCAGATCCCCCTGGGGATCCTTGAGCGAGGTGTGGGGAAAGATCCTAACCTTTCCAGCTCAGAAAGTAGCTGATTCTGGGCCTGCATTTATTTTCAAGTCACCGTCAGCCTGAGGAAAACAGTGTTCAATCAGGTAGACTGGAGTTCCTACTGCTGCTGCTGCCGCCATTCTGGTCAAGAAAAGTGGGGGATCAATAAACTTGAGTGTACATAGGTGGGCGTCTTGGCCATTTAGCAAATGGTCCTCACACCCACAGGAGAGCATGAAGGGGGGCTCATTCAGAGGTTGGACACTGAGGCCAAAATCAGGTGGCTGCGTTCTCATCGGCCCCCATCTCCTCTGTCCCCTCCTGCTTTTGAGGTTTGGAGGTTGTAGATTCTTCTTGTCGTCTACTATTGCATCTGGGGGAGATGGTGCCATTTGAAGTGGGGGTGGAGGGGGCTCAAGAACTTTCCAGACTCTTCTGATTAGCATAAAATAGACACTGCATGGAGCATTGTCTGGAGCTTTGTGGGGAGAGGGGAAGAAAAGATGTAGTTCATGCTTCTGGAGAGAGTCAGTCTAATGGATGAGTCAGCCAGCACATTAAAGCAACATTAGGGCCTGTAGAGTGACAGACGTTCTTGTTTACGTATAGAATCTTAGACCAGAATCAGAATGTGTGTGGGGTGGGGCCCAGGCATGGGTGAGTTTTAGAAGCTCCCCAGGTGTTTCTCATGCACAGCCAGGGTTTCCGGCCATTCCTCCAGTACAGTGTTCGCAAATGGGGATGATTTTGTCCCCTGGGAGACATTGGCAGTGTCTGGGGACGTTTTTGGCTATCACAATTAGGGGTGGTAGTACTACTGACATTGGTGAGAGCATCTTGTACGGAAATAGCACATGGCAGGGTTTGGAGGTAGGAGAATGTTGTTTGCTTTCGCAAAAAAGAAGGAGCCTCGTGGTTTCATGAGAGTCAGCTGAGATCCGGAGTTGGTTTTTCAGCCTGATTTTCCCCAGAGTTGGGTCTGTGTCTTGTCCAGACACTTTTGGTTCGGATGTCAAGCCCCTCTGACTGTGTTTGCTGTGTGTGTCAGTAGCCCTCAGGCCTTTCTGCGCTCTGTTGTGAGTCAAGTCAAGGAGCCCCTGTCAGGTACCATCGGCCTCAAGTGCCCAGCCCCACCCTCGGACTGACTTTCCCTAAGTCCATGCATATGTGAAAGCTACTGTGCAGAAGCTCGCCTTCCCTCTGGCTCCAGGAAGACGCAGTGCCCCTTGCCTTAGTTAATGGCTTGGCTTCATGGCCCCTTCGGTCATTTATTGCCTACTTCTTAGAGAAGAGTGAGGAAGTGTCCCTCGTCTTTCGCGTCCATAATGGTACCTGACACGTGGCAGTTGCCCCGTAAATATTTTTGAATGAAAGAGTGAATCCCTGAATGAGTGGGAGATCTGAGCCTTTTACCGTGAATTGCCCCTTTAATAAGTACATAGTCCTTCAGTCCTTGGGCCATAAGTTGAATTAGGAGAGAGAGATTGGTAATAAGGAGGAAAGTCTCTACGGTCAAGAACTTCCAGGGAATAGGACAGGTAACCTGAAGGAAGTGGGAACCATTTCGCCTTGGAGTTCCCCTGCTTGTGGCCCTTTCTGGCCACGGGAGTGGCCACTGAGGAGCCATTTCTGCCCTCCTGGGATGACCCAAACACGCGTGTGTGGTAATCCTCCCAGGGCATCAGTGTCCGAGATCCAGCTACAGGGTGGCATGAGCAGAGCTGAGGCAGGAAGCACAGTTTAATCAGAATACCTCCTCTTCTCGGGTCTGGTTATAGGTAGCAAATGCTTCAGAGCCGCTCTTCTCTGCCCTTAAGGCCTTGTTTCTGCAACTCCGGAAAAAAGGGCCCCTGGTGTCCCAGGCTCAGGTTGGGGTGGGAAAGGTGTGTTGCTAGGGCTGCCTGTGATGGGAACCCGGTCCCATGCAGGGCCTTCTGCCCCCTCACAGCCAGTCCCGGGGGGAGGGCCTGTTCTTGGGCCCTTTGCTGGGCTCTGGCTGGCTTTGTCCGGTGGAGTTGCTGGAACCAGCCTTATCTGTCCCTGTGTGATGTGCAGTTAGAAACTTGCTCCTCGAAGTCGGGTCCCCAGACCAGCAGCACCCACGGCACCTGGTTAGAAATGGAGAGTCTTGGGCCCCACCTTGGGCTGCCCAAGTCAGTCTGCATTTTAACAAGACGCCCAGGTGGTTTGTGGGCACGTAAAAGCCTGAGGAGTGCCTTGCTAGAAGACTGCTCGCTGAGGGGGGCAACTGAGGGGGTGGCCTCATTTGGGTGGCATAGATGCCCGTCTTTGCAGAGCGCTTTAGGACAGTGCTTCTCAAACTCTGAGATGAAGGACAGGTGGTTTATTTCATTCTTTTGGGGATGGATATGTGGCCCGATGAGCATGACCCTCTGCACAAGTCTTAACTGGTCTATATGCTTTCCCTGTTCAAAGAGGCAAGTATGCCGTCGCATGCTTGAATGTGGTAGCAATATCAAATTGCTAGAAACGTCTCTAAATCCTTACTCTCTTTTCCTGTGCTTATCTTGCCAAGGACCCACGACTAACAGTTTCTGAATGGTCTGCAGACCTGCTTTAAGTGGCCCTGGTCTAGGGCCCCATCTTTGGCTCAGATAGACTTGGGTTTGAATCCTGGTTCTGTCACTTAACTTGCTGTGTGTTCTTGGGCAACTGTTTAGCCTCTCTGAGTCTTAATTTTGTCATCTGTAAGTCGGAGATAATAATGCCTCTGCCTCATAGGGTTGGAGTTAGGGTTAAATGAGGCAAGCGTGGGTGAAGCACAGAATGCGAGCTTGATAACACTGGCTGTCAGCTGTGGGCAGCAGCAGCATTGTTACTGTTTGCTGTCTTGGAGCATCTGAAAATGAGGACAGTGGCTCCACTTAAGGAATACCATTGCTTTTAGATAGACAACTGTCTTTAAAAGTGTAGCAAATTAGTTTGGAACAGAGACTTTCTTCCCCCTGTGAATTTCTGATAGTTTGGGGCTGCTGGTAATGTATTTTCCTCTATGTGAATCCAAGCAAAACCAAGGATCAGAATTGGGACAATGTTGGAACTTGTTTTGCAGCAGTGGAAAGAAGTAATAAGCAGTGGGTAGGAAATCCCTTTCACCCGCAGGGCCGGACTGTTAACTCTTCCCTCTCCTCGCCCACAGTGTATCTCTTGGATACCCTCTCCCAAGCAGGCCGGGTGGATTTTCAGTGCTAAGTTGCCTAATTCTAAACTGCCAGTGCATCGTCTCTTTGTGGAGAAATTCAGCTTCCCTCTTGGATGTTTCATCAGAACAGGGAGGTGAAGTGAAAAAGTAGAGGACTCAAGTTAGAAGATCTGTGTTCTGGAGTCAACTTAGCAAGCATTGATTGGGGTATCACCTCACTGGCCCATGTTTGTTAACCTCTTTTTGGGTTCCAGACCCCTCTGATAATCTAAAGAGAACTTTGCCACCCTCCTTCACCCTGAAGAGTGTATGCACACCCAAACACATTAAATTGTGCATTTGATGTCGTTGGGGGGAGATCCCTGGACCTCATTGAAACCTCAAGGACCCTTGGCTAAGAAGCTCCACAAGGCTTGTTACTAGTGTACTAGAATATCCAAGTGGCAGGTTTTGGAGTCAGAGTGCGGGGGTCTGAATCGTTCCTCTGCTGCTTGCTGGCTTGTTGAACTTGGGTAAATTAATTATCTCCTCTAAGCCTCAGTTTCCCCATCTCTAAAGTCGGGACAAGGATAATACTTACCTCATAGGGTAGTTGTGAAATTAGATGAGGTAATATTTGTTAAATGCCTGTGTTGCATTATTACTGTTTAGCTTACAGAATGCCCCATTGCCCTCTGGAGGAATCCCACCTTGGTAGCAAGAACTTGTGCTGTGCTTATTTGAGAGCAAACAGTATTTGGACTGAGACCATGAGGCTTTCCTTTGGATGGGTGGGGAGTGGCCCCCTGACATACCTCTGGGAAATTTGGAAAGTTGGGCAGCTTTGGAGCAAGGCTCCTAGAAGCCCTCGCGGCCCAGCTGCTCCCATTCAGTAATTTCCATGTGCCATTGTTGGTTTTGGCTCCAGGCTGGAGATCCCTGCCTCTGGAGCTTCCCTGAAACTAGACGCCTGACCCAGAGCAGCAAGGAGGAGGGGAAGGAAGAACAGAGAAGCAGACTTTTTTTTCTCTCCTTAATTAACTCTGGCTCTTTTGCTCCCTGGGCTTTTGGGCTCTCGCAGCCCCAGCAATTAGTGGGAGTGTTAACTGGGGTCAGGGCAGAGGCCGGCCTTCAGGGAACTCCCGGGGACAGTACTGGGGAGAAGGAAGTGCCTCTCAGGCAGGAATGAGGGCTTTGCCTCTGGCTGCCTGGGCCACTGCCCCCTTTTAGCTGAGCCACCCCCAGTTCCAGCCCCAAGTTCGAGCTCAGCTGTCCCGGGAGAATAGCGAGGCGCTAAAGGATTCCAAACCTCGGCCCCCACCTACCGGGCCTTAATTACATCAACGCACAAAGCCGGGGTGGCTGCTCAGCCTGTCCTGGTGAACAATCGCATCCTGTTCTCACGGCCTGTTTTCCCCCAGCTGCGCCTCTCTTTCATCTCGGCCTCTTTCCCAGGGACGCGGGGCTCGTTCCCAGGAGGCCAGAATCTGGGTTCTAACCTTCTTACTTCTTCCCTAGTCTCGCTGGTTTTGTTTACTCCTTTCTCCCTTTCCCTTTCCCCTCCTATGTTCCTGAGGCAGCCCCATCCAGTCCTGTTTTAGGGTGTGTGGGTGAAGGGTGTGAAAAAAAATGCATGTGTCTGTTTTTGCTTCTAATTTGCATGTTGTCATGAGAGAGAAGCAAAATGCCCCCACTTTATAATGACGCCCCACTAGTCATAATGACACCTTCCATTTGTTTAGAATTTGATAGTCTTAGAAATACCATCGCATGTGTTTCTTGTGGATCCGTTTTGATGCAGTAGCGAGGATGGGTACCGCTTACACCTAATTTAGGGGAGTGAAGCGGCTTGGCACCAGCCCCATGGCTAGGAAGCCACAGAACAGGGACAAAACCCGGGTCTGGACCCGGGCCCTTCCTACCCCCTTGGCTTCCTGAGTGTGGGCCTTTTCAGTCCACCCCAGGGTCTCAGCAGAAACGCCTTGGGCAGGAGGACGTCCAAGGCCGCCCCCACCCCCCACCCCCCCCCCCCCCGTCAGTGATGGTGAACTTGAGCTCCTTGCTGGATGAGCTGTGAGCTGCGAGTGAGGGGCCCCTGAGAACTGGCATTTCTGGTCTCTCCACTTGACTCTGCCCCTTCCCCAGCTTCAAGGGACAAGGACATCAATTTTTTCCTATTTTACTGTTGCTATTCCAGATACTTAGGTCTTTAAAAGCTCCAGAGGGCTTCCCTGGTGGCGCAGTGGTTAAGAATCCTCCTGCCAACGCAGGGGACATGGGTTCGAGCCCTGGTCCGGGAAGATCCCACATGCCACGGAGCAGCTAAGCCCGTGCGCCACAACTACTGAGCCCGCGTGCCACAACTACTGAAGCCTGAGCGCCTAGAGCCCGTGCTCTGCAGCAGGAGAAGCCACCGCAATGAGAAGCCCGCGCACTGCAATGAAGAGTAACCCCTGCTCGCTGCAACTAGAGAAAGCCCGCGAGCAGCAACGAAGACCCAACGCAGCCAAAAGTTAAAAAAAAAAAATCTCCAGAGAAGGAGCTTCTCTAGTCCTGTCCACATTCCAGTGTCTCCTGGCCCTGGCCCAGGCAACTGACCCTGTGATTGGGACGTCTCAGTAAGCAGGACGTGTGGAAGCCGCTTTCTGGACCTGGGCTTCCCTGCCCAGTTGGGTGACAGGCCTGCAGCCCAGTCATGAGGCAGCAAAGCACAGGCGGCTGGGTGACTGTCGGGCCCCTGGGAGGATCTTTGCTTGCAGAACCCGGCCTGGTTCAGGCGGCACAGCCCCTGTAATTAGTGTTGTTTTGGCGACAGCTGGTGCCGTTCCTTCACTTTAAACCTCTTCCCTCCTTCACATTTGCACAGGGCTTAGGGACCTGCCATTCCCCCTCCCGCCGGCATTCCCAGGAGGCTCCTGAGCCCCGTATGGTGAAGCTCGGCTCTCTTCTGTCCTTGTGCTGGTGGGGCTTTGCAGCACAGGCAGGAATCCTCGTCGGCCGGGAGTCTCGAGGGACCCTGGAGCCTGCAGTGGCAGCTGTCTGCTGCCCCCAGCCTGGGGCAGAGCACCTGACTGCACTCTTTCAGTAGGCGCCTTTCACCAGAGTCCTTTAGAGCGCTTTAAGGGTTAAGGGGTTTTTTGTTATGTTCCCTGGAGAATTCCAGCCCCTTGGGAAGGGTCCCCCACTGGCCCAGGTCTGAGCACCATAGCCCCGTGGCCTTGGACTGCAGACGTGCCTGTTCCGTCTCATTGCTGTGAGCTGCCTCGCCTGGGCTATGCCGTCTCCGCAAGTCTTCATCCTGACTCCTCAGACACACGGACTTTAGTCAGAATGTGCTCCTCTTGTAAATCAACTGTCCTTCAATTAAAAACAAACAAAAAAAAGAATGTGCTCCTTTGGCCCCTGTGTAGTTTACATTCTACATTACATTCCAGAAAAACTGGAAAATGCTTAATTTCCAACAAAAATGATCATTCTGATCATTTAAATAGTGCCACCAATAACATTTGATTGTATTTCCCTCTGTTCTTTATTTTAATATGCATAGATTCTTAAAAAAATTAGTTGTAATCTTACTGATTACATACTTCTGTATGTAGCTTTTTCATGTAACACTGTAGAATGAGCATTCTTAATGAAATGGTGTGGTTTTAAAACATTTTCAGTGGCTACACTGTTGCTTCCTTGTGCATTCCCTGTTGTTCCCCCCACCTCCAGCTTGTCTTTACTTTAAGCCTCAGGACTTCACGGATGGGGCACAGGTTCAGGTTGGCCCTCAGGACCCATGGGCGCATAAGTTGAGTATCATTTCCAGCCTTGGGCCTGGCATGGTGGCCCAGGTGCCGGGAACATGCAGCTGTGGCTCAGCTCTGTCTCCTTCCTTGAGCTGTTGGGTTTTTGGACCCTAGCTGTATCCCACAGCCGGGCCTTCCCCTGAAGGCTCCTGTACTCACCCTGGAGTCGTCAGGTGCATTTCACCCTCCCCTCGAGGGCCTGGGGACCGCAGGGGTCTGGGCTTAGCCACCTGAACGTCAGGACAGACACTAACCTTTTCTCCCAGTATCTCTTAACTACACTTCTGATGAAGATAATGATTAATAACAATGCTAACAAGCATCAGCCTTTGTTCTTGGAGACCCAAAGCCACTTGCAGTTCTGTTGATTTATACCCTTTTCCCTTTCTTGTGAAAGGGTAAGTTGAGGCATCGAGAGATTTAAGAGTTTTGAGCATGGCTTCCGATCCTGACTCTGTCCTCTGTAAGTTCTGTTACTTATCCACTGAGCCTCAGTCTCCACATCTGTACAATGAAAGCAGTGATGCCTGACTTGCAAAGTTGACGTGAGGATCAAATTAGCGTATTTCTGTAAACTTCTCTGGCACATAATAGGTGCCCAGTCAGTGGTGTGTTGTTGATGTTGTTTAGGGTCACAAAATGCACCACCCTCCAAGCTGGAGGGACTTGCCCGTCCAGCCCCTTCCCAGCTCATGTTTCCCTGGAGTCCCTTCAACTGTGCACTTACCTAGCCAGCTCCAGGCAGGAAGCTTTCCTGCTTGGCTGATCAGAGGAGGCAGGCTGACCAGAGGTGCAGTTGTTTTCAGCTCCTTCTGGATGGGACATGGTGCCAGGTCGGGCCATGCCCTCCTACACCTCGCCAATCTGAGTGAAAGTAACTAGGACCCTTTCCTTCTGGCTTTTGTCTTAGACGGTGTTGAGAAGGCAACTCCACGGGAATGCAGGGTGCGGTGTCGTGATTAACTTGCTAGTGTGCCTTTGTGGCCACGCTTGTCTGCAGGCTCTTGCTAGACCACCCCTCCCCATCTCACCCACCATCGCCAAAAAACAGCAACATGAAGCCAAAGAGAGAGTCATCAGAGGACAAGCTCTGGTTCTGGGTCCTTGTGCCCCAGTCTGAGGGCATATAGTTGGCTGTCTACTTCCAGGAGGCAGTGAGCTCTAGCCTGGCTAGACAGAGCCGGCCTTTGAGACTTCCAGAGAAGAATCTTATAAACTTGCCAGCCATCTGCCCAAGACCTTGAGTTTTGGGTTCCATTCCTCCTGAGGCCATGAACCACAGCACTGGCATCACGTGGGGGCTAGTTGAAAATGCAGAATCTCAGGCCTCATGCTAACCCTACTGAGTCAGAACTTGCATTTTAGCAAGACCCCTAGGAGATTCGTGTGCACGTTAAAGGTTGAGAAGCAAGGATTTAGAGCACAGTTCTCAATCACAGGTGCACATTAGAATCACCTGGAGAGCTGGAAAAAAAATGTTCGGATTCCCTCGGGCCTAATCCACTCCACTGAATCAGAATCACTGGGGATAAGATCTGGGCACGGGTATTTTTATAAAAGGAAAAAACTTTCCTTAGGTGATTCTAATGTGTGACTGGAGTGGAGAACTGATTTAGACAGACCTCTGTCTTTGGGATGGATGGTCCTGAATGAGATGATCATGATGGTAATAGTTGCTATTTACTGAGCTCCTACTCTGCATGAAAGGCTTTATTCTTATCTAGAATCTTCTTTTTAAACCCGAAAGGTGCCGGTTCTCTCACTGTCTTGCATATGAGAAAACTGAGGCTCGGAGAGGTGAAGTTAGGTGCCTAAGGCCATGTAAGTATATTGGGGCTGGAACTGCCTGCCTGGAGGCTTCTTTTGCCATTACTTCACTGTAGCTGAAGCTCATAATGGTTTCGAAGGGCCTGGTTCTCATTGGAAAATCTGACAGGGGATTCTTTTCTGGCTCAGTTTCAATGATACCTTCAGACTGTGTGGTTTTAGGATCATTCAGTTTGAGGAAAAGCACAGCAGCTTTTAGTCTTCAGATCTGTGTGTCTCTCAGAATGAGGGGACAAGTTGCAAAGGAATGATGGAAAAATCTTAAGGAAAAGGAGGTATTTCCAAAGGTCATAGAGAACCCGATCCAGCTCTATTTATTTTAAGCTAGCTTTGTGTGTTTGAGCGAGTGCCTTTATCCGTGTGGACCCAGACTCCTCCCCTCCCCCGAGACAAGCTAGGGGAAGACTTGCTGCTCTTTCCAGTTCTAAGATAAAAGTGGGGAAACTAAGGCCTCGGCCAGAGTGAGCCAAACTGTGGACCCTCAGAGCAGCTGGGAGGCAGCGCCGGGGCCGGGGCCGTGTGTGGGGAGGCATGGAAAGCACATAGAGGGGAGCATCTGTGCCCCAACACAGCATGCCCGAGTCCTGAGCCTGAAGAGAAACCCGGAGAGGAGCAAAGAGAATGGGCAAAATGCTGAGAAACAGCCCTTTCTTTCTGTGTTTTGAACCACGTCCAAACCTAACTTTTAAGTTCGAATAAGGATTTGAAAATCAGCCTGGGGCTCCCACGGACTCTAAATCCAGGTTGCTGTGTGTGTCTTCCTTATAAAGTCATGGACTGTCTGTGTTTGGGGAATGGAATGAGTGAGGGGGAATGTTTCACTGCTTTCTTTCGTCGCTTTTCCTTTCAAGAAACACAGCACCCTGCCCTTCACACGGGCCTCTGGTGCATTTCGCTGTGTGGTTGGTCCCTGCACCCATGCTGTGGGGCTTGGAAGGGTGCGTGGGGTGACCCCCCTTTATAGTGGGGGAAACACAGGCCCACAGATGCCAAGTGAGAGCCCTGCTGTCCCGAGGCAAATTAGGGGCAGAGCCTGGCCTTGAATCCAAGTCTTATGACTACAAGCCCAGCAACCCTTTTCTTCTACCAATGCTTCCCTAGGGACCCCCTTCCTGGCCTTCCGGGGAACTGTCATTCTTTTTTTGAAAAATTGTGTAACCAATAAACAACTCCATTCTTTTTATTAAAAATTTCAAATAATACAAATGGCCTGGGACTTCCCTGGTGGTCCAGAGGCTAAGACTCCATGCTCCCAAGGCAGGGGGCCCGGGTTCGATCCCTGGTCAGGGAACTAGATCCCACATGCTGCGACTAAGAGTCCACATGCCGTAACTAAAGATCCCGCGTGCCGCAACTAAGACCCGGTGCCGCCAAATAAATAAATAAATAAATATTAAAAACGAAAAAAATAAACAAATGGCCCCCCGCTTCCACCACCCCTTCTCCCCATCCCATACCACTCCTCAGAGGTAACCACTGATGAGTGTTTGACGTGAGTCCTCCCAGCCCTTTTTAAAATATGCCTTTTGCATGTGTCACTGATGGATTATTGTAACCCCTAACCACCTTGCTTGCTTTACTTGCCAGCTGTGTGTGTGCACGTGTGGAGAAAGCAAACATTCTATTACCTTCAGCAAGATAAAACCAGGTTGTAAATCAGCTGGACTGGTGGTCTAGACCAGGGGTTCTCCAACAGGGATGTGCATGGGAATCAACCGTAGATGTTGCTAGAATGCAGATTCTGATTCAGTAGGTATGGAGTAGGCCCTGGGATCCTGCATTTCTAATAAGGTCCCAGTTGGTGCAGATGCTGCCAGTCAGAGGCCGCACTTTGAATAGGGAGGGTTTAGAGCAAGGCCTCTGGAACTGAACAGACCCACTGGGCCTTTAATCTCTAGCCGACTGAGCTGGGCAAGTGTGTAAGCTTTCTGTGCTTATAAATCGAGGAATAAGAATGACACCTTACCAATAGGATTGATGTGAAGACAAAATGAACTGGGGCCTGTGAAGCACCTAGTCCAGTGCCTGGCACATAGTAAGTGCTCAGTAAGTATCAGTTATTAGTATCATCTGGAGACAGAGACCATCAAGTTGTCCAAGCCAAACAGAAAACACTTGCTGGTTGGCTACTATTTGGTGCTGTTCGTGCCGTGCACTTCTCCATTATTCATTTAATGTTATCATCATCACATCAGGATTTTTTTTTTTTTTTTTTGGCTGTGTTGGGTCTTCATTGCTGCGCGCGGGCTTTTCTCTAGTTGCGGAGAGCGGGGGCTACTCTTCATTGTGGTGCACGGGCTTCTCATTGAGGTGGCTTCTCTTGTTGCGGAGCACAGGCTCTAGGCGCACGGGCTTCAGTAGTTGTGGCTCGCGGGCTCTAGAGCGCAGGCTCAGTAGTTGTGGCGCACGGGCTTAGTTGCTCTGCAGCATGTGGGATCTTCCCGGGCCAGGGCTCGAACCCATGTCCCCTGCATTGGCAGGTGGATTCTTAACTACTGCGCCACCAGGGAAGCCCCACGTCAGGATTTTTAATATGTCTCATATGGTATTATTCCCATTTGCTTATGGGAAAGCTGAGTCTCAGGGAGTTTGGGTGACTTAACCAGATCCACACAGCTAAGAAGTTGCAGAAATAAACTTACACCCTGGGTCCAGGTCGAATGCTTGTCATGTGCGCTGCAGCTGCCTTCTCTTGAGAACCTATTACTCTCATGGCCCAGTGGGTGGAGTGGAAGCTACAGCCTCTGAGTGTGGCACCAGGGAAGTAAAGACACAGGCTTCAAACTCTTTTTGCTCCCACACCTGCCAAAAGAATTTTGAAAAACTGTATCTCCTTACACATTTAGAAATTCACATAGAAAATTTTTTTCTCATAACTTTAAGCAGAGCGTATTTCCAGGCTTATTTTGTCAAAGCCTAGAACGGCAAACTCAGCCCACACAGTTATGGAAAATGTCTGCCGTAATTCCTAACTGGCAAAGCTGGACCTCGTTGTTAGACCGTCAGCCAAATCATGCTTTGTGTTGGAAAAACTCTGACTCCGTTTTTTGATTCAAATAAATGTGTTAAACAGGTGTCCCTGTGTCAGCTTCCTTCCTTCCTAATTCTAAAATAAACAGATGGGTAGATAAGCTAGAGAAGGTCTTGGTAAAATAAGGCCAGCTCCCTTCTCAATGTCCATCCTCAGGAGACTTCTCCCAGGAATGCTGCATTCTTGAGTTGTCCCTTTGTTTGGTGGCTTTTACCAGGGCAAAGCACCAGGGTAAAGTTGGGGTGGCTGGGGGAATGGGCCTTTCTTCGGGGAAGTGTTGAGGGGGGCCACCTCGAAAGAGAGCTGGTGGGCTCCGATGGTTCCCAGCACATTGTGGAAGGACACCACGGGGAAGTGGAGGTTTTGGAAATTGATTCCCTGAAGGCCAACCATGTCAGGAAGTCCCCGAGTTTCCCAGGTGTACCTTGGTGGGCAGACCATTGAACCAGATGCCTCCTGGAGATGCTGCCTGGGCTTTTGCTCTGTGAATGTCACGTTGCTCAACCCAGAGACTGTGGATCTCTGTGAATCTTTGGAGCTGGGACTGAGCCTGTTCCTCCCATGGGCTCCCTGGTGACAACCCTGGACCTTGCCCCACGTTTCTTCCCCATTCCTCTCTCTCAGCGAGGTAGTGGGGGACTTACACTATACTGATGAATGGCAGAGAGGTAAACTGAGGCCCAGCCCCGGTGAGTGACTTAATGGCCACAGAGTGGTCCACGTACCCCACCAAGAAAGCTGGCTGGCCTTCCCAGCGGAGGTATCACAAGTCAAACAAGCCTTGGGTGTGTCAGGAGAGCTGGTCCTCAGAGTCCATCCCCCGCTTCAGTGCAACTCGCTTGCATTCTCTCCTCCTCGGCATCTCTGTCTGTGAAATGGGCTGATGTGGCAGGCATTTAGCCTAGTGTTCACAGGCTTTGAAGTTGGGCAGACTTGTATCTGAATCCTGGCTTTGCTACTTACTAGCTGCGTGACCTTGGGCAAGTTACTTACCTCTCTGTGCCTGTCTCCACATGGGTAAATGGGAATAAGAATAATGTCTCCCTCATGGGGTGGTTGAGGGGATACAGGAGACAATGGCTAGGTAGCATGCTCAGGAAATATTCTTGCTGTTGCTACGCTTGTTTCTTGTTCGTCGTAGGAATTATGAAAAAGACCCAGTGGAGTGAAGGCCTGGTTGAGACTCTCCAAGGGCAGGGCATCCCTCCCCAGCATGGCAAGCACATGCAAAGAGATGCTTCATAAATGTCACCTGATAAAGGGTGACACCCCTGCCACCTGCTGAGCCTGCTGCTGGCCTCCTGCCTTCCTGCTGCCCCAGGGCACAAGGCTGCCCCTTACTGCTCCCTGCTTTTCCTCGCAGCCTGATGGCTCTGGGGTCCACCCCGTGGGGACCTGTTGGAAACTCTGCTGCCCGCCTCCTGTGCTGTGCCCTTCCTGGGGGACAGGCCACAGGCACTCGGCTCTCTTGCCTTCTGTTTGAAAGCTGCCCTGGCTCGATTTCTCGAGGGCCTCTCCCGGCAAATGTTTTAGAAGCACAGTCTTGTCTCCACCCTTCTATGCCTTCCCCTTAGGAATTTTGTCATCTTTTCTGACAAACTTTCAGCTGGAAGTTACTGCCTTCTCCTCCTCCTCCTCTGGCCCACAGAAGTAAATAATGAAACAAAGCAAAGCTCCAGTCTACCTTGGGCTCTGGCCCTTTCAAGGAATCCCTTTGTCAAGCAAAGAATCCTTTTGTAAAGTGAATAATGATTCACTTTGGACTTCGGTTTGGGTTTTTTTTGTTCGGGGTCTTTCTCAAGAGTGGGGGCCAGGCTAATTTGTAGGCTGGGGGCTGGGGGGATGGGCGCTGCCTCCCTCTCTACCTACTGAAAGGGCTCCCGGTTTGGCTGCTGCTGTTCTGGTTACCTGTAATCCTTCCGATGTCTTCCTGTCAGGGCTCTGGCCCGACAACATGGATCACACTGGCCCAGAACGTGGTGACGGTTTGTGTTTCTCGCTCTGTTTTGTTCCCTTGCTTCGCCCATCGCGTCTCCATGGAAACAGGCGCAGCCTTTATGTTGCCTTTGCTTTGGGCAAATTGATGCCTGCCGACTGGGGATTTTTCTTTGCTCTCCACCCTCTTCCCCTCTTTGGGATCAAAAGGGAAGGTGGGGACCGCACAGGAAGACTTGCAGTGGCCTGGAGCTCCCAGGTTGGGGAAGCCATAGTCAGTCCTCCAGCTGGGGACCCGTGCCTGGGCCCGGCCCGTGTGGTGGAGCCTCGTGCGTGCGTCATGAGGCCATGGGTGGAGCGAGTCCGCCATGGTGTATAGACACTCAGCCCCCTCGGGCCCCAACCCCCACCCCCGTACTCGCAGAGGCAGCTGCTGGCCGCTTGGGGCGGGAGGCTGGTGGGAGAGCTGGCACCTGCTGATCCTCTGGCAGGAACTTTGCACGAGGCCTTTAACCTTTCCAGGCCTTGGTTTCTCCGGGGAGGGTGGAGACGTTTTGAACCTCTTTGATACTGTGACCCCTTTTACCTTAAGGAAGCCCCACATCTGGGTAAACTGCAAAATCATTGTCATATGATTTTCTATGGTAAATAGTAAATTCTGTGTTTGACTCAAACCAGTGAGTTGCCTGGTTTGAAATGAAACTTCAGAATTGGGAGCCTCTCTTTAGACTGGACTGACCATTTTGCATGTGATCCAGGCTCCCAGGTGCCCCCTCCTCCTGCCCAGGGTGTCCTGCATTCCCGGGCTGATCACGGCAGGGAGACTGCTGTTCCAGGCCAAGGCAAAAGTGTTGGCCCGAGTAGCCCAGGGCAACAGCAAATCTGCTCTGTGTCCTCACGGACCTCCCAGCAGCTCAGTAGCGAGTAGGCGAGGATGGCCCAGGCAGGACCGGGCTTCCCGAGCAGTTTTCTGCCTGAGCGGGTTGCCAGCCACACTTCCTGTGGTCATCTTGGGCACTGCTGGCTTGACAAGCTATGTTATCCAACAGGCGAAACAGTAGGCGTTTATCACTCAGTACCACGCTCGTGCCAGCTTTACTCACTGATCAAATACGCCACCTCCACGCTTCATTTCAATATCGGAACTCTCCACCCATCTGCTTGTCAAATTTAGCAAAGGATGTGTTTAACCTCAGATTTGTGTTGTCCAAAAGCCTCCCTTGAGACTGGAGCTGGAGCCAAGATGTCTGAGGGGAACTCCGAGTGTGTCAGGTGATGCTCTCGTGGTGATAGAGGTCAGGCGGTCCAGTCTCCTGCTGCAGAACAGGCACTTGCTGGAGTGATGCACTGTTCGGGGGTCTCTCCTGGGAAGTACTCTTTCTAACACCTCTTTACAGTCAAGAAAGTTTCTTCTGGAGTCTCACCTAAATCCCATTTTATTTGGTCTGTCTTTAAGAAAGAGAACAGAGAGCAAGTAGCCTTAATGCTTTACCCAAAGACCCGTACAGCTCTACTCAGCCTTGGCCAAACACACCTGATTTGGGAGGGTCGCCCTCCCTGCTCTCTCTTGTTCCAGCAGAACAATGCCCGAGTTTCCTGTTGGTAAGACAAGGAGAGTGGCAGCTGCCTCATTGGGTTGGTGTGAAAATTAAATCCCGTGGGGACGCACGTCACCAAGTGCCTGGCGTATGGTCCATTTTCCATCATTCCGGTTAACTCTGAATGCATTTTCTTTCCTGCCTACTTTTATGCCACCCAGGGTCCCTGCTTTTCCTCATAGCCGCTCCTGAACGAAGCCCCCTGGGCTGGTGGGACATTCTCTCACTGGCCCACAGCAAAAAGGCCCTGGATGGCACCATCCCTGTCCCTGTTTCTAAACTGACCTCCGGGAGCTCCCAGTTGGGACTGCCAACTCCCGGGCTCTCCCAGGGGCTGCAGCAGGGTCCCTGGTACCTCACTGAGAGAGGCCTTCACCAATTGGCCCGTGGACAGCAGCCTGAATCTCTGCTTTGTCCGAAGGGTGACCCCCAAGCCACAGGAGCAAGGACTGCAGAGGGAGCTATTTTTTTCCAGGTTTTACTCTTTTTTCTTTTCCCTTTGAACCACAGGTACCATGGCAGAGTGGTTGAGAGCAGCGACTCTGGAGCCAAACTGCCTGGGTTCTCACCCAGCTCTGCCACCGTGGCCACCCTTCCCTCCCTGTGTCTCAGGCTTCTCTGTGGCACATAGGCAGCGCTAAAGAAAATATTTGCTATAATTTCCCTAGAATTTTGAAAAGTGTGCCGTTGTTTGATTTAAAATTTCCTCCCCTCCCTTTCTCCTGATCAGCATAAATATACAGGCAGACCTCAGAGATGTTGTAGGTTCGGTTCCAGACCGCCACAATAAAGTGAATATCGCAGCAAAGTGAGTCACACACGTTTTTTGGTTTCCTAGTGCATATAAAAATTATGTTTACACTATACTGTGGTCTATTAAGTCTGTAATAGCATTATGTCTTAAAAAAAAACAATGTACATGCCCTAATTAAAAAATACTTCGCTGAGAAAAAAATGCTAACCATCATCTGAGCCTTCAGCCAGTCACAGTAGTAACATCAAAGATCACTGATCACAGATCACCATCTCAAATATAATAATAATGAAAAAGTTTGAAATATGGTGAGAATTACCAAAATGTGACACCGAGACACAAACTGAGCAAGTGCTGTTGGAAAAATGGCACCAATAGACTTGCTCGTTGCAGGGTTGCCACAAACCTTCAATTTGTAAAAAACTCAGCATCTGTGAAGTGCAATAACGTGAATGGCAATGAAACGAGGTCTGCCTGTACATATTGCTTACCTGCTTTATGCTGGGCACTGAACTAGGCGTTGGGGACAGAGAGCTGAATGAGACCAAAAAATGCCTGCTCTGTCAGGGCCACCAACTGGCACATTGGTAACTTTGATATCATGTGACTAGTGCTGCCATTTTGATGGTGCAGCAAGAATCTAACAGGCCCAGGCCATGTGGGGGAGAGCCAAGGAGTGCATCTGGGAAGGCTTCCTGGAGGAGGAGGTCTGTGTTCTGAATCCTAAAATTGCAGTTGGTCAGGGTGAGGCTGTTAGGGCCGAGGCGTTAAGAGCGCAGGACTAGGGAAAAGTGCTGGGATGGTATGGTGGCTAGAGGAAGGAGCAGCCCAGGACTCGGCCACACGTGGCTGAAGCAGCAGGTCCCTAGAGGATTGGTCAATCTGTGCGAAAAGGAGGTTATCTCCTCTCCAGGATCAGATTTCTGGAGTGGGGAACAGAAAGGAAGGGCACCTCAATATTGACATTCCTTCTCGCCTCCAGCTTGTCTCTGAGCTCCCTTGATGTTTTCCCTGCAGCCACTGTCCCTCCCTCCCCCTCTCTGAGATAATGATTTGCCACTCACCTCTGAGATAGTGTATCTATCCCAGATACACTGGGAGGGGCCCAGAATACCCCTGAGCCTCTTTGACTTGCTTGGGGTTTGGGGGACAAGGATTGTGTGCACCTCAGGAGATTCTGGTTCAGTAGAGGGTCCTGGACCTTTCCCTTTCAGAAGCTCCCTGAGATCCTGCTGCACCCCTCCACCTGAGAATCCTGGCTTCAGGGATGCCCGAGTACCTTTAGGGTTTCCACACTGAGGCGCTGATGGATCTTCCCTGCCCCATCTCCTTGCACTTACTCTTACTTTTGCGAAGTGGCATTGTTGTTGTTTGTTTTTAATCTCTCCTTTTATTCTTCCGACAGTGATCTCTATCATCTTGTTTTTTGGCTTTACTACTTTTTAAAAGGTATTATTAGATAGTGAAACTGGGGCACAAGAAAGTAAACGTTGTCCAAGGTCATGGAGAAGCCAGAACCTGCCTTACAGAGTCCACGGTGTCTTCAGCCTGCTGAATGTCTTGCTGGGCAGAGGGCCTAAGGGTCCCGAGCCCTGGGTGTTTGAAGAAGCGGGGTAGGGGGTCTGCTCCTCAGACACCGTAGTGTTTTCTTGCCTCCCTCTGCTGGGTTCCAGGCTGGCACAATCACGACCATTGTTCCCAGTTGCTCTGCCCGCCTGCCTGGACATCTGTTCTCCTAACAATATCTACCCATAAATCCTGTCCCCGACTCCAGGGTGGCTTCGCTGGGGGACAACGAAGCCTGTGACCGGCAGCCAAGCTTTTCCCATGGCTGCACGAGGGCACGTCCACACCTGTGTGTGCTTACTGGCGGCACCAACACCTGCCTCTCAGGCCAAGGTTGTGTGTGCGCAGCGGTCTCCGGGGCTGCAGTTGGAAGGGCTCCTCACAGAGCCCTTTCTGCTGTAACCCACGCTATTGTAAATCTTGTTCTTTATGAAAAGAGATTTTTATCTTGTGTATCCTGGCATACAGTAGGTCCTCCCTAAGTGTTTTTTGCCTTCCAGTGAATGAATGAGTGAATAATTAGAAGCCCATGTGTAAATGTCACTGGGGTGTCTGTGAATGAAACAGACCCAGTTTGCCTGGTACATGCAGAACACTCCCTGGGTGGCATGGGGGCGCTGAAGAAGCATCCCTCCCTGAGTCTGCCCTGAGGAGCTGGCCTGATAGAGGGAGACAGCAACCGATGAGGTGCCACCTTGCCCGTCATTACGGCCACTCAGTGCTCTCTCCCCTCTTCCAGGCCACCAGACCGCTTTGAGTGCTGTGGCTGATCTGGAAGAGCCGAGGGGGATCAATATTGGCCAAAGTTTCCAGAGACTGCCTCATGGAAAAGGGGAACCTGAGAGGCTCTTGAAAGCTGGACAGGCCTTGTTTATGAGGACAGAGGAGAGGTGCAGACGGCTGTGCTCTGTGGTCCCTGAACCAGTGGCATTGGGGGTAGAGCCCAGCAGTGTGTGTTTGACAAGCCCTGCAGGTGACCCTGATGCTCACTGAGTGTGGTGACAGCTGATGCAGAAAAAGGAAGGGGTCTGATCTTTACAGAAGAGACTGAGGAGCTGGGAAGTGACCTGGCGCGTTTTAGATGAGTTCTTCTGTTGGCAGCACAGAGAAGAGACAGGAAGGAGACAGGCTGACCAGCCAGGAGGCATCAAGGGAAGCAGGCTTGGGGTGCTGAGGATCCCAGCTGGGTTGGTGGTGGCCGTGGGAGCAGAGAGCAAAGCCAAGTGGTCCTATGACAGGAGAGCAGACAAGCCTGGTGACACATTTGATCTCGTGCCACGCTTTCAGAGCACTCTTTTCTTGAAAATGTTTAAAAATGATTTGTCCCCTATCACATTGTTATATGCTAATTGTGGAAAATACAAGAAAGAAAAAGGGGGGTACAGAATTCCACCACCATCCAGGACAACTATTGATACATTGGAGTATTTCCTTCTACTCCTTTTTCCTATGCATCTTTCCTTTATGTAGTTGAAAGCATACCATATGTATCAGTTTGCATCCTGCATCCTTTGCTTAACAAAATATCGTAAGCATTTCCTGATGTGCTTTGAGGCTGTCTCTTTTTGTTGTTGACAGGAGCGCCATAAGATGGGCAGGGTGGCACTGGTAAGGAAGCAGTAACTAAGGCTCAGGGAGAAAAGGAAACTTGTTCCATGAACTTCAGATAGTAGGGAAGTCTGAAGTTAAACAGCCTGTGTTGTTCAGCTCATAAATTACAAGGAAAAAAAGGGATGAAGGGGGAACCTGTAGATTAAAATAGACTTTAAAGACAATGTGCAAGACTTAAGTATAGTGTTCAGGCATGCACATTTGAGGGTTAAGAAATGCAAGGAAGTGATTACCATGCAAACAGTTTGTGGCACGTGGAGAGGGTTTTGGAGCACCTGGCAGAGTTTCATTTCTTGACATGAGTGGTTGAAAGGTGTTTGCCTTATGATAATTCATTAAACTTACATGTATTTTGTGCAGTTTTCTGTATCTGTTTTATTTTTTAAAAAAGGTTGAAAGGAAAAAGGAGCTTGCTCAAGGATCTGTGTGGCAGAGTCAGGACCAGAACCCCTGTTCACCGGTCCTCCCTTGGGCTTCATTTCCAACTGTTCCCACTCTTTGTGGGTTGTCTGCTCACCCACCTCCCAGCCCCTAGCTCCCAATCTGCAGCTTGCAGGAAAAACTGCAGATTTACAGCTCATTTTGGTTGACTTCCAGGGCCAAGCTGAGGCAGCCTGGGGGGAGAACAGGGATTCCCCTTTGACTCAAATGGGGAAATTCTTGAGGAGATCAGTTAAGTCAGGAGTGAAGCTGTCTCAGCCGTTTCTATCATTGTGTGCGGTGTGTGTGTTGCAGGGGCAGGAGGTGCCTTGACAATTTCTCTCTCTCTGGTTAGTTCAAAGATACAGGCTCAAGCACCCAGGCTTCTGTGTGCTTTCAGACTCCCTTTTCATTCATTTCCTTGGTCTGGCGCATTGGGTTCCTGGAAACAAATGTTTTTTTTTTCTTTAATAAGCACTATCCCTCCCATACCCCATCACCACACACCCTGCCTCAGCTGCCCTTTTCCTCTGACTCCTTCCCAGAAGCCCAAGGAGGCAATGCAAGGGCCACCATGGGGCACACCCAGGAGAGGGGACAATGGATGAGCCCTGCCGATGCTAAGCACCCCCTTCGTCCTGGCAGGGCAAGTGGGAGAGACTTTTCTGAATCAGGTCCTTGAGCCCAGGGCCCTGCTGGTTCTGAAACCAGACTTGGGCTCCTAGCTGGATTCCTGCTTCTCCCTGCCTGGGTGTCAAGTTTCACCACGGGAACCGGGCCAAAGCTTTGATCTTGGATAAGGCCAAGGACACCAGTGGGGAGTGGGCCTGGTACTCACCCTAGCTCTGCCTGCCCAGGAGAAGGGGGTCTTTGCACTTGCCTGCCCTTCCCAGAAGGTTGTGGAAGGGCTTTTCTGTTGGGGATCAATTGTCCACAGTCCTTGGTCCCCCCCAGATCATTGTAACGAAGCCCCCCAATTACGGTACACCAGGACTTCATGCTGCTGAGGAGGAGGGCTCCCCTTAGGTTCTGGAACAGCACTGTCTGATAGAACTTCCTGTGATGTTGGAAATGTTCTAATATATGTGCTGTTTTAAAATAATTAATTAATTAATTAATTTTTGGCTGCGTTGGGTCTTTGTTGCTGCGCGCGGGCTTTCTCTAGTTGTGGCGAGTGGGGGCTACTCTTCATTGCGGTGCCCAGGCTTCTCATTGCGGTGGCTTCTCTTGTTGCGGAGCATGGGGTCTAGGCGCACAGGCTTCAGTAGTTGTGGCTCGCAGGCTCAGTAGTTGTGGCGCACGGGCTTAGTAGCTCCCCGGCATGTGGGATCTTCCCGGACCAGGACTCGAACCCGTGTCCCCTGTATTGGCAGGCGGATTCTTAACCACTGCGCCACCAGGGAAGTCCCAATGTCCTTTTATAACAAAGTCCGCTGTTTAAACATTCTTATCTCGAGTGAGGCAGAGCTGTCACTGACCGTGAACGTGCCCCCACGCGTGGCTTCTCTGTGTCCTTGCACACGTGGAGGTAAGGGGTGTGAGACCTCAGGAAACCGTGCATCTGAGTCTGGATTCATCGGTCACAGGATGCAAACTCTGGTCTCCCGACCCGGCGTGCCCGTGCTCCTCTCTGCTCCTCCCCTTTAGGAAGAAAGTATCCGGTAAGGGTGGATGCCTGGTAACTGGCGGACAGGCCCTCTCCTGTGAATAAGGCCCAGGCCCCGGGGGGTGGCGGGGGGTTGGGGCGGAGCCCACGCTGGCAGTTTTGATCTTATTTCCTGTTCTGGATTGAACAGCTCAGGTAAGAGGGATTTTTGCCTTTTTCAAGAAGGTGGGGACGAGGAACAGCTTTTAATTTCTTGTTTTATATATGGGTATATTTTTTGAGCCAGGTGGGTGGTGGGGTGAAGTTGCATTAAGGTCTTCACCAGCTGAGTCGGTCCTCCCATCCCCCTCTCGCCCTCACTTGCCCACTGGCTAGCACCTGGGGGTGCTCTGTGATGTTTGTTGAATGAACGAATGAAGAAGTGGTTTCTGCCTGCCGGAGCGCCCTCCAGGACAGACCTCTGCCCATCCTCTCTCTCTCCTCCACTTCCTTTCGCCCTGCAGTGCAGGCCAGCCATCTCTCCTCTCCCGGCTCCTTCTATCCGAGGCTCTCAAGATGTACGCTGCGTGTTCTGGCACACTAACCTTTTCTAATAGCTGTTTCCTAGTGTATCATAACTCAACCATTACAAATGTCCCACAAAGTATCCCTGCACGGCCATCCCCATGGCATGTGTGACTCTGCAGACCATGTGAACATTCCTCATCAACAGGGCTGCCATTGTCCCCTGGCCCACTCCATGCAGATGGGGAAAGAGCCCCTCTGTGCAGGCAGGATTTCCTGTGCGCTGGTGGCCCTCTCTCTGCATAGCCCAAGGAGAGCCCCCTTCTGCCCAATGAGTCTCAGTCTCTTCTACAACCCAGTGCCTCATCCTGCCTGATTTGTGTCTTTATTTTCACTGTGATAAAATGAACATAACATAAAATTGACCATTTTAACTATTTTTAAGTGGCAATTCAGTGGCATTAAGTGTACATACAGTGTCGTGCAGCCACTGTCCATTTCCAGAACTTGTTCATCATCCCAAACAGGAACTCTGTGCCCATGAAACAAGCTCTCTCCATTCCCCTGTCCCCTCAGTCCCTGGGAAACTGCTGTAATTTCTGTCTCTCAGAATTTGCCTATTCTAGGTACCTCATAAAAGTGGAATCATACAGTGTCTGTCCTTTTGTGTCCGGCTTATATCACTTAGCACGTTTTCAGGGTTCATCCACGTTATAGCGTGTATCAGAATTTCATTCCTTTTTGGGGCTGAATAATATTCCATGGTTCCATATGTATAGACTACATTTTGTTCATCCATTCATCCAGTGACAGACACTTGGGTTGTTTCTACCTTTGGGCTATAGTGATAATGTTTTTTGTTTTTTTTTTTAATTTTTTTTATTTTTGGCTGTGTTGGGTCTTTGTTGCCGCGCGGGGGCTTTCTCTAGTTGCGGCGAGCGGGAGCTACCCTTCATTGCGGTGCGCGGGCTTCTCATTGCGGTGGCTTCCCTTGTTGCGGAGCACGGGCTCTAGGCACGCGGGCTTCAGTAGCTGTGGCCTGCTGGCTCAGTAGTTGTGGCTCACGGGCTCTAGAGCACAGGCTCAGTAGTTGTGGCACACGGGCTTAGTTGCTCCGTGGCATGTGGGATCTTCCTGGGCCAGGGCTCGAACCTATGTCCCCTGCATTGGCAGGTGGATTCTTTTTTTTTTTTTTTTTTTTTAAATTTTTTTTTTTTTTAATTTATTATTTATTTATTATTTTTTATTTTTGGCTGTGTTGGGTCCTCGTTTCTGTGCGAGGGCTTTCTCCAGTTGCGGCAAGTGGGGGCCACTCTTCATCGCGGTGCGCGGGCCTCTCACTATCGCGGCCTCTCTTGTTGCGGAGCAGAGGCTCCAGACGCGCAGGCTCAGTAGTTGTGGCTCACGGGCCCAGCCGCTCCGCGGCATGTGGGATCTTCCCAGACCAGGGCTCGAACCCGTGTCCCCTGCATTGGCAGGCAGACTCTCAACCACTGCGCCACCAGGGAAGCCCGGCAGGTGGATTCTTAACCACTGTGCCACCAGGGAAGTCCCTATAGTGATAATGTTGCTATGAACACTGGTGTTGAAATATCTGCATCTCTGCCTTCAGTTCTTTTGGGAATATACCTGGGAGTGGAACTACTGGATCGTATGGTAATTCTGTGTTTAACTTTTCAAGGAACCACCAAACTGTTTTCCACAGCAGCCATACATTTTATGTCGCAGTGTACCTTTAAAAATAATTCTTAATTTTTAACTACAAAAACAATGCATGTTTGTTATAAAAACTTCAAAGGATGCAGAGGTACGTGAAGTAACGATGCAACCCTCCCTTTTAGACAACTGCTACTTAGTGTTTGGTGTGTATCCACTTGGACCCCTCCCTGTACATCTCCAAATATACAAGCATACACTCAGACATTTCAGCAAAAGTAGTGCACGGGACACCTGGCCCTGCCACTTGGTTTTTTTCCATGTCATCCCATGTTGCACCTGAAGTTCTCGGCTGTGTGCCTCTCCGTTCTGTGGATGCACCTTGTGTCATGTATCGGTTCCTGGGTAGTGAGAGACAATTCTCACAAACCCTATGCACTCACAGCTTCGCACACGTTGGCTGCCAGAGCTGACCTTGGCACTGGGGAGGCCATGCGGCCCAGAACCACCTTCCCCATCAGTCTCAGCTTTTCCCAAGTTGCTCTACGCTTGGGGCAGCTAAACTAGCTGAGCTGTGTTTTGTGGAGGGCCACCCACCTGGCCTTATCGAGCTGCAGCCTGGCGCGGTACACCCTCCCCTCTGGGAATTCTGGGAATCAGCCTCCTTTGAAGTGAGGAAGTAACTTAGAGCTGGGCAGAGAGGTGAGCTGCGGCTGGGGAGAGAGAGAGTCCAGAGTCTCGCAGCATGGGGCGGGTGGGGTTTCTCTTCGGGGCTCTGAGAAGGAGCCTGTGGGACCATCAAGGCGTGCTGTGCCCTCACACACTTGGAAAGACCCAGCTTAGGCCTGGCAAGAGGCCACCTTTCAAGCCAGGGACCAGCCTATCTTTTGCCAGCACCTTTTTCTGCAGAGCCCCAGGCAGCTGGTGGGAGAGTACAAAGAGGCCTGGAAAATCCACAAACTGCATAATCAGCCCCTGCATCTTGGACGCTTGACTCTGTTTATTGCTTCCTGTCCCCGAAAGCCCTTTACAAACAGAGGGGCTTTGAGGGGGGTGAGCTGGACCTGGTGGGTGGCCTGCCCCTGCCAGACATCCCACAACTCTGGGAGCCGGCAGCTTCCCTAAACAAGTCCACTTTCCTTTCCATTTCTCTCTGCCACCCCCAAAGGGAACAGGGGGTTGTCCAAGAGTGTGAGAGGGCCCTAACTGACAAAGGACAAGGGTCTCATTTCTACCAATTTCCTTGAAGGCCTGGAGGTTAAGCTCTAATGAGGTGCAGGAGGGGAGCAGGGTAAAACCTTAGCCTCTCACTGACCCCTGTGAGGTGGGGAGGGGAGCAGGGCGTCTGTTCCCTGGGATCTAGGGACGGTCCTGTTCCAAGGGCCGTGGGACTCACTCAAAGCTGTTTTCTTGTTTGTATTACATTTTTTTTCTTTTTGGCCATGCTGCGCGACTTGCGGGATTTTAGTTCCCCAACCAGGAACTGAACCCGCGTCCTTGGCAGTGAGAGTTCAGAGTCCTAACCACTGGACCGCCAGGGAATTCCCTGTATTACATTTTTTTTAATAAATTTATTTTTTATTTATTTATTTTTGGCTGTGTTGGGTCTTCGTTGCTGTGCGCGGGCTTCTCACTGCGGTGGCTTCTCTTGTTGCGGAGCACGGGCTCTAGGCACGCAGGCTCAGTAGTTGTGGCACTCGGGCTCAGTAGCTGTGGCTTGCGGGCTCTAGAGCGCAGGCTCAGTAGTTGTGGCGCACGGGCTTAGTTGCTCCGCGGCATATGGGATCTTCCTGGACCAGGGCTCGAACCCGTGTCCCCTGCCTTGGCAGGTGGATTCTCAACCACTGCACCACCAGGGAAGCCCCTGTATTACATTTTTATAAACAGGTTTCTCCTTGTTGACTGACTTTTCTCCCTTCCCTCCCTCTCACCTTCCCGACCTTCATCCACCCTGTCCCAGAATTAACTAATTCACTTCACAGCCTTTCCCACCACTGCTGGTGGCTGAGATGTGACTCTTTCAGGGAAGAGCTACAGCCCTGAGACGTTCACCTGGACACTCACGGCTGGGGGTGCCCATGAGGGCTGCTTGCTGTGCTTTCCTTGCATCTGGGAGACATGGGCAGGGTGGGTGTGGGGGGCACATGGTTGGAAGAGGGATGCTGTGTTTTGGGAAGAGAGGCATGTAGGAAGGCAGTCGCCCAGAGCTGGGGCTGCCCCTGCTAGCCAGACGTGGGGCGAACTGTCCCTCTCCGACCTGGGGCTCCCGCTGTGGTCGGGCTGGGGTCGGAGGCCTGAGTTCCCACCCTCCCTCTGCTGCCTGTGTGCATCCTCCCTTTGCTTGGCGTCCCTGACTTAGAAGCCGCTTGACCACATAGCCCTGATTTACACCTGTTGAAAGGCCTCTCTGATTTAAAAAGCAGAGGGGATGAGTTGGCCTGTGCTCTGTGTGGACCTGCCGTATGTGAGGGTTGTGGGTCTGCTTGTACTTTTCCGCAGGGGCTGTCTAAGCAGACTTTCCACGTGGGACCTCTGTGTGTCTGAGCCTGTGCATTTGGTTGTGCAATTCTGATCCTGCCCCACCCTCCCAGCTCCTTCCTGAAAGTGAAATGCTACAGTCCTTGCTCAAGAACAAAGGCTTGAGCTCAGCCCTGCATGTTAATGATTTTCAAGTGTGGCCACTTCCTCCTGCTGGGCCTGACTCACTCAGCTGCTGCCCGCTGTGGTTGGGATGGAAACCCAACTTGAAGAGCCCAGGGACGGACAGGGGGGCCCTGCTGGGGGTGGGAGCCGGAGCCTGGCAGGGCCCTGTTGGCCCTGGGACCCCTGTGGCAGAGGAGGCGTATGGCAGGACCGGCCTGCTCAGCTCTGAGCTGGGGTGCACCCCCTTCTTTTCTATCTCCCTGCTCCTGGCCAATCCATGCCGCCGCTTCTCTCCTGCCCCAGGGTGACCCCACGTTCCCAACCCTTCTGGAGCCTCAGTTTCCCTTTGTGCCCCATGCAGAGATCAGAGGCTCCCCATTATAAGTGGGATGACAGTGCAGTGAGTGGTTGGGAACATGGGCTTTGGGGTAGAATCCTGACTTAGCCGCTTGTTATTTAATTCCTCGGTGCCTCAGTTTCCCCATCTGCAAGATAACACCTCCTGCCTCAAAGGGTTGTTGCTAGGATTCCATGGAAGTGAAGTGCCTGGCATGGTGCCAGCTGAGCCCCTGCTCTCCGGGAACAGGCCCAGCCTAGAGCCTGGCTTGTGGAACTCGCCCCCGGCACTGGAAACTGTCAAGTGCTGTGCACATGTAAAGCACAGTCATTTGAGGAAAGTCATCACGTTCAGAGTGAGAGAATGATCTATTTCAGGAGTTTTAAACGGCTGGGATCAGCAGACCTTGGCTACAATTCACAGATGTTTCCCACCGTGGAAGCTGGGTTTTCACTCCTGCCTTTCCTGTCGGTCTTTCCTCTTTGGTTATTTTGCACACGCACACGGGTTCCCCCCTTTGTGCCACGCCAAGGGAGCATGAATCCGAATTCACCCCGTGTCTGTGGGCTGTGGGTCTGAAAAGCACCACGGCTCCTCTGGCAAAGATTCATAAACCTTGAAGGATGAGTCAGTCCTGTTTGCCACCAGCAAGAAGTGCTTGAGCACTAGCTGAATACCTCGTGTTTTAACGGTGCTCATCAAGGAGCCATGGGACTAAGGGGTGTCCAGCTGCTTTGGAAAGGTCCCAGCAATTGCTGGACTGTCCCCATTGTCGCCTCATACCCCTTAAGTCTGGGTGACTTGCAACCCACTTGTAGGCTGGGGCCATTCCGGCTACAGCCTCTCTCCGACCCAGCCCTCGTGCCCATCCCACACTGGAAGGAAGGGAGTGCAGGGTCCACACATCCCCGGCTGGTGGCTTCCCTGGGAGGGACAGAGCGGCTACGAGTTTGGGCTTGTGGGGTGATTTGGCAGAGCATTTGTTTGATGACTGTTGATTAAGCCCAGGTGTGTGGGCCTAATGTTTACAGAATCCTGATTGGCTCAGGCTGGAATGAAAAAAATGGATATTCAGGGGAGTAGGGAGGTGGCATGGATAATCCAAAAGCCATTTGTTCAGGGCTTGGAGCCAGAGATAAGGTATTTTTGCCAATCTCCCTAAATCAGCCAGATAGGAATTCTTTTTAATGTGTGCCTACAGTGTACATCGGCCTGTCCAGGGACTGAACGGTCCATGAATCTCAGCTCAGACAGCTGTGGACCATCTGGGGACTCAGGGCAGACACAGAGGATGCCAAGAATGAAAGGGATCTTGAAGATAATTTAGTCCTCCTTGCCCATTTTTCAGATGGGTACCTGAAGGCTCAGGCAGCAAAATGACTTGCTCAAGGTCACTTGGCTGGTCAGTGATGGAGCTAAAGTCAGAATCTGGGGCTCCAAACTGCATCGCTCTGTAAGGTAGTGGTCCTCACACTTTACTGGACATCCAAAAGATCTGGGGAACTTGTTAACATACAGATTCCCAGGCTGTATCCCCAGAAATTCTGATTTCATAGTGGGGTGAAGAATATGTGTCCTTAGCAAACCCCTCAGAGGAGTCTGGTGAAGGTGGTCTCCACCATCCTCTGAGATACACTGCTATAATGCAAAGGGCATTTGCTTTTAGACTGATAGAAAAGCACATTTGCACTTCCCAAAGCCACGTGAGCAGGCCGGTAGCAGTGCCGGGAACAGGCAGAGATGCAAACAGCTCTGGTTAAACCTAGGCTTTAAAGCAGGTTGCAAGAAACTGGTGTTGTCAGAAGACTTGACAGCACGCTGGTTTCTTTCCTGTGAGGCCATGCAATTTGGATGTGGTGCAGCCCTGGACGACCTTTAGGTCACACATGACGACTCCTTGTCCCTATCTGTAAAATGGCTCTGATAACCGTAGAAGGTAATAATCTGCAGTCCTAGATTATCGTGAGGATTAACACAGTGCACGGGAAACACAGCCCAGCACTCAGTAAATGGCAGGTTCTCTGATTACTAATTGCTGGGGGAGGGAGGGGAGGGCAGGCCTCTGCTTAATGTCTTTATGGAGTGGATTTCTGCTGAGGATGTCATTTGAGGACAAGGGTTCCGGTTCTGTAGCTGAAGAAAGGGTACAGGTCCTTCTAGCCCTGTGGGACTGGGATGCAGCCAACCCCTTCTGCAGAGGTGTCATCATGGTTTGTACCTAGCTTGGCAGTGCCTTTCTCTGGCTCTGATCCATCCCCCACCCCAACTCATGTCCTTGCATCTCTGGGAGGTTTCAGTGATGGGGAAGGTCAGACTGAATAGGGACTCTTTCTCTCCATTTTCTAGGGATGGAGACTGAGGCCCCCTGGAGGCAAAGAAGGCTGGTTCTGGGACCGCCAGGAGCTCCTGCCCCTTCCCCTGACTGTCAGATTTGAGGGCCAGGGCTACCAGCCCCAGCGGGCCTGCAGCCCTCCTTGCACTCCCATCTGGGAGTTGGTTCTGCAGGGAACCAGGAAGCTGATGCCTTGGCCAGGGAGGGTGTGCCGCTTCCCAGTTCTGGTTCTGGCCAGATTTGCTGCAAATCAGGTCAGCCTGACCTGACCCCTCACCACTGATGCACCTGACGCTATAAAAACCATTCTGGGCACATTTGGGGAAGAGAGAGAGGGATCAGGGCCTCATCTGGCCCTGCTGTCAGCCTAGCGAAGGGAGGGGCTTAAAGGGTGGGCCGTGGGAAGGCTGAGGGTGCGGTCAGTGCACGTTAGCGTGTGTGTAGGACAGTCTGGCTGGAAGAACACAGCTTCCAAGTTGGGTGAAGAGAGGAGTGGACTGAGTGCCTGGGCTGGGCGGGAGGGTTCAGGAAAATCTAAAGGAGGGGAGCGTGGCCCCTGGCTGTGAGGGCCTGCGGCACCTGTGGCACCCGCCGCGCAGTGAAGGCTTTGAGGGAGCTGGTGTGTGTGGCACACGCAGGCGCATGAGCTGTGAGTTGCTGCGCTGGGGTGCACACCTACACGGGGACAGGGCACTGGCCCAGGACGCCCCAATCTGGGTTCAGATCCCAGCTCTGTGGCCACTGAGCTCTGACCTCAGGCAACACACACCATCTGGCAGGGAGAGCATGGGGTTTCTTCCTGAGGGCATATGTGGGCACGTGGGTACTGGAGTTGAGCAGTGTGGGTGAGGGAGGGCCACAGGTGGGGAGGGATGCCTAGCCCAGCGGTGGCAGAGGAGGGGCGCGGGGGAGGGAGCAGCCTGTGGCTGGGGAGAGTAGCGGGCCTGGTAAGTGGCTCTAAACAATCCCATCTGCTGTCTGGGCCTGGTGGAATTTCTGATGGTGTCCAGGCTGCCTGCCCGAGGGGGATGATGGCCCTCCAGCTGCAGCTGCCTCCTGCTGTTTGAAGCTGGGCCCCTCCCCAAGCCCCTGCTCCCCAGCCTGGGGCCTGCATTCCCCAGCTGCTATAGGAAGCACTTCTGAGAAGGGCACTCGGTGAGCCTGTGCTCCTGCTGCCCAGCCCGGAAGCCCCTCCCCGGGGGCAGGCCCCTGTCAAACTAGCCCAGCCCCCAGCAACAGCGGGAGCTCCACGCAGGGGTCCCAGAGCACCCCAGCCTGAGGTCCTGGAGGCCCCTGAGAAGAGCCTTCATGCTGCACACTCTCCCCGCTCAGGGCCAGATTCAAGATCATAACCCCAGGGGCTTCCCTGGTGGCGCAGTGATTAAGAATCCGCCTGCCAATGCAGGGGACACGGGTTCGAGCCCTGGTCCGGGAAGATCCACATGCCGCGGAGCAACTAAGCCCGTGAGCCACAACTACTGAGCCCACGTGCCACAACTACTGAAGCCTGCGCGCCTAGAGCCCGTGCTCCGCAACAAGAGAAGCCACCGCAATGAGAAGCCCGCGCACTGCAACAAAGAGTAGCCTCCGCTCGCTGCAACTAGAGAAAGCCCGCGAGCAGCAACGAAGACCCAACGCAGCCAAAAAAAAAAAAAAAAAAGATCATAACCCCAGGCCTGACTCCTGGGCCAGGCTCTAGACACAGGCAGTCTTACTGACAGCTGCCCCGACTGAGAGAACGTGATCCCCCTCAGGAACCTGTCTGAGGAGATACAGGTGTCCCCGTTCTACACGTGAGGAAACGCACTCAGAGATGTTCCACTCACCCAAGCAGCAGTAATCAGGATGGAAGCCGGGGTTAGCCCGGAGCTCAAGCCTACCCTTAACCGCTGCGCTCTTACTCCAGACACAGCGCTGGTAAAAACCAACTTGTGGTTTCCCCTCCACGGGGAGCTTCCTGGCTAGACCCCGCCCCACTGCGTGGCTCCGGTGGGCCCTCCACACTGTGGTCTGACCTCTGAAACAGCTGTGGCATCAGCCATCACCTTGCCCACCGGGAACCTTTGTGTACCCTGCAACCCTACCAGGAGCTAGCTGGGGCCCTGGCCCTGAGGCTGAGGCTCTGGAAGCACGTGCGAGGCAGGACTGGGGAGGGCTTGCCAGATAGTCCGGGTAGGAAGGATGGAGTTGGGATTCTAAGGATTACAAAAGTTTTAAAGCCCTGGAGGCTCTGTGCTTTTAAGATTTTTTTCTATCATCATTCAGTTTTTTTTGGTTTGGTTTGATTTGGTTTTTTAAAATCAGAGAACAGTATAAGACGGAGGTTAAGAAGAGCATGGACTCTGGGGACAGATTGTTTGGATTCACGTTTTGGCTCTGTCACTGACTGTGTGACCCTACATAAGTTATTTAAACTCTCTGAGTCTTAGTTTCCTCATCTGCAAAATGAGTATGATACTTGCTTTACTGTGGGGCTTTGATGAGATAATGCATGCCACGTGCTTAGAAAGTGTGTGGCACATAGTATGTGCTCATAGATATTTGCTATGACTATTATTAAAAAGTAATTCATGTCAATTGTAGATAATATGCATATGCAAAGAGAATATAGAAAATCACTGGCAGAGCTATCATTTTGATATTCTTTATAGGTTATCTGCTTATTTTATAATTTTTAAATTAATGAACATGAATCAAAATTTAAAAGATACAAAAGGATTTACATAGAAAAGTTTCCTTGATCTGTCTCTTATGACCTAATTCTCCCCAGTGGAAGCCTATATTATCAGTTTCTTATGAATCCTTTCAGAGCCCTTTCCCTCACCCTCTCCATATGTAGACATACACATACCATAATGCCCTATAGTATAGAGACTATACTTACTTTTCTGTGCCTTGCATTGTTCCCCTAAGCAATAGGTCTTGGACATAGAGACATACAGAGATGCCTCATTTCTGTTTACCATTGTATAGTGTTCCATTAAATATGTTATATGAATTCCATAGAAGTGGAATTCATGGAACAGTGGGTGGGTGCAAAGTGTGTGCTAGCGTGGGGTAAGGGGACAGGAGTTGGGACTTCTGTTCCCAGGACCCTCCTCTGCTCTGAGCACCCCTCCCTAATCTTGGTTCCTTGGCCTGGACTCCCTGGGCATGCTCAGATACTGAATTATGTGGTATCACTGACTGACCACCTGTCCCAGCAGCCCAGAGACATCTCCTGTTTCTGCCCAGACTTCAGGGCTCAGCACCAGACCATGCAGGCCCAGCCTGTGGAGGGGCCTTCAGCTTAACTGCCTGAAGGACATGCCCGGGGAGGGGCAGCTGGCCCCTCTTTGCCAAGGAGCTGGGCCTGGGTCAGCAAGAGCTCATGCCTGGAGCCAGCCCAGCCTCACTGCCTTGCACCTGAGCTGCCAGTGCCCCCTTCTCCCAGTTTGGGCCATTGCACTTGGTCCCAGGTACAAACACATTCCTGCCAGCCCAGAGGGGCTCCCCAAGGCTGCAGCCCCTGGGTGGCGCAGCGGGGAGCAGCTTCCCCTCTGTCAACTGAGGCCTGATCTCCTCCCAGGCGCCTGGGTTGAGTGTCTTGGCTGAGCTGGTAATGCTTGTTGATGGAGAGAGGGATTGTTGTAAAAATAGTCCCAACCAGTTCAGGTAGAGATGGAAAACAGTTGGTTGCCCAGGCAACTGACAACCTTGACGGAGTAGAGAAAAGGTATCTGTAAGGAAACTGCCATGGTTCTGTCTTTCCTTCTGGTAGGCTTTGCCTAGACTCCTTCCTCCTCCCTTCTTCCCTGGACATGAGCATCAGGCACCCCCAGCCTCTCCAGGGGCAACTCTGCCCCGTTAGGAGTCAATTCAGTTCACAGTTACTGAGTTCTTGCTGTGTGCCTGGCTCTGTGATCAGCTTCAGGAATGCAGAAAGGGAGTCAGGCCTGACGGATTAAGAGTGTCAGATCTGGAGTCAGATCACTTTGGCCGCTTAGCTGTGTGACCTTGAACAAATTCCTCGACTCCTCTGTGCCTCATTTTTCTATCTATAAAGTGGAAATAGCATTAGTAATATGTACCTCTTAGGGCTGTAGAGAGGATGAAAAGAGTTATTAACATGCATAAGGCACTTGGAATAGTGGTTGGTACATAAAGAAGCAGGCGATAAGTGTTATGTTAGCATTATTGCTATTATTACCATCATTCTACCAAGATGAGCCGAACAAATGACATGTTACTCATGCCTGAGGAGCTTCATCTTGGCTCTTTTCAACTGGAAGGCAGAGTTGACTTCTCAGCCCGTTTACAGCAGCCAAGCCCAATGTCTGGGCCTCAGGAACAAAGATGAACAATGGTGTCCTTAGAACTGAAGCTCTGGGGCCAGTCCTTTCATAGGGTAGGGACCTTATTAATTTCCTTTGAAACTTCTTGCCCTAATCCACACCCAACAGCCCCCATCAGCTATAGACCTGCCCACAGAAGTTGAAGCAAGAGAGAGAAAAATTAGGAAAGAAAATATCATTTTTCGGTTTTTTTCTTCTATAGATTTTTAAAAGATATTACTGGGGTAGGTGGATTTCTTTTCTGCCCCAGCCTTAGATTGGACTAATTGATGGGGGATGGCCCAGAGAGGTAAGTGGCTAACCCAAGGTCACACAGCCGGGCATGGCAGAACTGAGCCTGCCTCTCCCTCTCTTCCTCCTCCTCTTCTCTTAGGTCCAATAAGGCCTCCTTTTCCCAATGGCCGTGCCCGAGGGTCCTCTCTGCCCTTCCTGACTCCCCCCCCCCCCCCCCCCCGGGAGTGGGCACAGGTGCGGCCGCCCAGCAGCTCCCGGTGCCTCGGGCATGAGGCCGGCTTTGTTGCGGCCCCAGCAGCTGTGGCCGTTCGAGTTTCCATTAAGCCGTTTCCGCGCCTTGGTCTGGAGCAGGAGGCTCGGCATTTAAAGGTCACCCAGCTTTTGAAGCTGCAGTGACATTAATAGCTTGGGAAGAAAACAAGACTGTGCGGGGACCGGAGGACAAGGCGCCTCTGTCAGGGCTGCCCCCCGCCCCCCCTCCCCCGCTGGGTGCTCACGCACATACACACACACTTACACACTCGGACACACACACACACACAAACCCTGACAGCCTCTCTCTGTCTCTTGTCCCGCCCTCCTTTCTCCCCTTTTGGGGCCTCTCCAGCTCAGAAGCCAAGAAGCTCAGGCAGACTTCCCTGTGCCCTGCCCCCATCACGTCTGAGGTGACAATTGGACGAGGATGCAGCTGCCCCAGGCCCAGCAGCCTCTCCATTAACACTGCCATTACCCACTTGAGGTTTCCCCAGGACTTAACCATGGTTACACAAGCATCCCAGGGGTCATATGACCTCATTCTGGCCCTGCTGGCTTTTGCAGCCTGGATTCCTAATGAGACAAAATAAGCCTGGGCCTGGTCTTCTCATACGGGAAATGAAAGGGCTGGCAAGCAGGGTGTATCTTGCTTGCCAGTTCTAATCACTTGGTAGTGGCTTGCCCAGAGCGCTGGGTTGAAAAGGCTTCTGAGGCTGTGTGGGTTCCATAGGACAATACCTAGATGGATTAGTGATGCCTGCCAAGGACACAGGATATAAATTAGTGGCGTGTGTGCCTTGTATTTCGCACCTTGGGAATAAATTATTTTGAAACTCTTCCAGTCTTGGATTCTAAGATCCCTGGAGTGGCTGGGTGGCTCCTCTTCCTTTTAGTCAGCCCGAGAGTGGGGGTGGGGCTGATTTTTGAGTTCTTGGAGAGAAGCTGATCTGTATGCCCTTTCCTGGGAGCAGCTGTGGCCTGAGCCCTGGGACACCACCTAGTGGCCTGGAATGGTAGTGCCATTGGGCTGGGCCCAGATCTTATGCAAGAAGGGACAGCGAGTCCCTCTGCAGGCTGTGATCACAGCAATTACAGATAGATCACAAGACCCGGTCTGTCCCTGTCCCTGGGAGTTTTCAGAGGAGGGAGCCTGGGGTGTGCAGGGACAGAGCTGGCCTCGGGTAGTCACTCCACAAGAATGGGGATGGGGGGGCGGCGTGCAGAAAAGTGCTGGCAATTGGGACCTCTGGCCTCCCAGCCCCATACCTCCTCCTGAGGCCTCCTCTTCTAATCCCCACCTTTTGGGGTTGAGTCTTGGTCCTCCTGCGAGGCAGCAGAGTATCAATTCAGGTGTTGGAGGGGGTCGACCTCCTGCCCGCTGGAGCTGTCGCTGGCTTGGAAAGAAGACCAGCAGACCAGCCTTGTGTGCCAGGGAGGAGGCCCTCAGGCCAGGTGGCATAGGGCTCAGGCACCTTAACCGTGTCACTGAGCAGCCTTGGCCTTGGTCGCTTCGTCTGTGAAGCGGGGTAATAATGCACACCCTGTATAAATGATAGGTTTGTTGTGAGGACTAAATGAGAATGCAGAGAAGACAGGGCTTCACAGGGAAATGAAGAAAGCACCCCATCCCCACCATTGATATGAGCCGGAGAAGGAAGAGAGGGGAAGGGAACCCACAGTTGCTGCACCTCAACTTCTTTCCTTCCCTTCCTTACTTATCCGCCTGATAAGTTACGTTTGTGCTGCTGTTGGACACCCATGTGGAGGCAGCAGGTCGGCTGTGCAAATGTGGAGTTGAAGGGCGTGTTCCCGGCAGACCTCAGGGTGAGAGACATGTGGGAGCCAATATTCGGCGTGTAGACAGTATTAAAGCTGTGGGACTGGATAAGATCACTCAAGGTTTGAGTATAGCTCAGGAAAAGGGCCAAGACCTGGGCCGGAGACCGCACCAACCTGTCTCGTTGGGTGCTTCCTATGCTGAGGCACCCGTATAAATTCTATCACAACACCCCTTCCACGTAGGTATGATCCCAACTTTGACAGACGAGGAAGCTGAGGTTCAGAGAAATGAAGTAATTTCTCCAAGTCACACAGCCTTACCAGGCCCAGGCAGAATGGGAATCCATTCTGGCTCCTGGGCTCTCACATCCCCCATGTGGGCCCTACCTGGCCCTGCAGGAGACTGGCTGGGATGACCTTGGGCAAAGTCGGGAGAATGACTCTCCAACTCTCGGGCAGCTGGCCCACCTCCCTGGGCCAGGCCGGGAGTGACTCAGGCCTTGGCTGTCTACGCACGCTTGGAGGGAAGCTTGGCTGTCTGCCGCCCCTGCCAGGCCTGGATTCCTTTCTGGGGAGGCGGAAGGCCTGGCTCCCTGGGACCTGGGGGAGGACAGGTGTGGGGTTTCTGCTTCCCAATCCCCAGGTTGCTCACTACCTGTGAGTTCAGGAGAGCCTCTGAGTCTGCTTCCAAGATGTCTAATGGGCTCAGCAGGTTAGATTCACTTCCTTTTTCAGAAGTCAGGGGTTATCTCCCTCTGTTTCCCCGCCAGTGCCCAGCAGCCAGGGTTCAGAGAGGCAGCGGAGTGATTTCCCCAAGGTCACAGAGCCAGTTCTGGGGCAGAGCCAACAGACCCCCTCCCTGCCCTCCCTCCCCCAGTGCTGTCTGGGTCACATTTCCTCTGCTGGAATGTCAGCCAGGCTGTGCCGTCTCCTGAGCCTTTCTGAGGTTCCTCGGCTCCTAGCCCTGCAAACCTGACTTGGCATTTTTGGCTCTTAGGAAATGGGTTCCTAATTCTGGCTTCTCTACACACTGGCTGTGTGACTTTGTACAAGTTACCTAACTTCTCTGAACTGGTTTCCACAGCTATAAAGTGGGGACAATAACATCTATCTCTGGAGTTGTAAAAAAAGATTAAATGTGAAAGCGCCTGGCACAAGCTCGTACACCTAAGCTGCCTGCTTCATTTTTTCATGTGTTTTAAATTTTTTTTCACTTGAGCTGTGCCGGTTATAGAAGGCAGCCTGGCACGGATGACTGTGACCCTGAGGACAGTCCTTCTCCCTGCTCCCAGCCACGCTGGCCAAACCTCAGCCCTGGCCTCAGCCTCTGCACTTGAGCTCAGCGAGGGCTGGGGAGAGGGTCCTCTGAGAAGTGGGGGCCCTCACAGCGGCCCCTCCTGGTGTTAATTGTAGGCAGCCTGGCTTTGGGAGTCCGTGGGTCCTTGCAGAGTCCTATGAAAATGGCATTTCTCTACACTGAATCCTGTTTCCCATTACCGTTTCTGAGCCACTTTCTCCTCATCCACAGAAACGCTCCCTGACGGAAAAGTCAAGGCTTTACTGCTCCTGCTCTGTGTCCTGGGTATCTCCTCTGGTCCTGGGTCTCGTCTCTTCATCTGTAATGTGGAGCAGGCTGTAGAGTTGTCGGCCGTTTTCATGTCGCGGCAGACACACAACGTGCTCTTTTTCAAGGCTTTGCACCTGGGGTAAATGGAAGCAGCTGCTGCGGCCCAGCCTCCCCTGGGGCCGTGAGGATCAGTATCTCCTTCCCGAGGGCTGACAGAATTTCGGGGGTTGATGCTGGGGAAGGATTGCCTAGAATCCCCCGCCCCATCCACTCCAGGAGCAGCTTGGCTGGCATACCAACTGCTCCTGGCTCTCTGCCGGCCTTGTGGGGCAGTGGGAACAACAGTCATGCAGCTAACCACGTTCCAGGCACTGTGCTGAGGATTATCCTGTTTAATTCTCATGGAAGCCCCATTCATATAGGTGAGGGATTGGGCACAGAGAGGACAGGGGACGGGTACCAGGTCCCACAGCTGGAGCGGCAGAGCGGGAGTTGCAGCCTGGGGCTGAATCAGGGCACTTACTTAAATGGTAGGAGGGCAAGAAGGTTTCTTGGGGGCTTCCCGACACTCAGGCCCGGGGCCCGAGGGACCTGTAAAGAGGGCTGTTAATGGGGAAACCGTGGACCCCATCATCTTCCATCTTCCTCTGTCAGGGGTGGATCAGGTCCTGGCCTCTTTCTCCAAGGGGCTGCCCTTGGCAAAGTGAGGGCCAGGTCCCTCAATCTCTCTTACGAAACTACTCGAGGGGGAGGGCGAAGGTGGTGAAGGTGGCCGACTCCAGAGGCGTTAGCACAAGGCACTAACCCCCATGTGTGACGACACCAGGACAGCAGATTGCAGCCCAGGGCCCGGCTTCTGGGGCCTCCTGGCCCTGAGGTCCTTGTTAGAAGCCTCAGGGCAAGTTTCCAGAACGCAGGACAAAGGCAGACACCAGGGTGGAGCCCCACTTTGGAGGGTGTTTTGGCAGCATCCTCTGACCTTACAGTGTGTCAGGGCGGGTGGAAGGTGTGGGTGAGGGGAGTTGGGGTGTCTAAAGCCAGCTGTGGGAGGCCACGTCACACTTGACTCCCCTCCCGTGTTCATCTTCATAACACATTTCTTGGACTGATCATTTGAGGTCACTCCTCTGTGCTTCCTTGTGCACTGGCTTTGGCCTCTCTGAGCTGTGACTCGCTCATCTGGGACGCGTTGGGGTGGAGGAGGTTGGATAATAAATCATACTTCACCCAGTCATCAGAATACTACTCAGGCATTAAAGACCACAAAGGAGATCTCTATGTTCTGACATGAGAAGATGGCTCCAATCAATAAGTGGAAAAAAGGAAGTTGCATAGTAGAATTTATGGTCTGATCACATTTCAGTAAAATGAATTCATACATATGGTAGTATGTGCATAGATAAATGTATCTGCATGTAGATATTCCAGTGTTAAGAGGTTTTCTCTGGGGGTGGGAGGGGATTATAGTTTTGTAACATCAGTGTCCGGAGGCTGCATGGGGCCCATGTGCTTCTAGTTTCCTGCCCTTGAACACAGCCCGCCTCCCTGGGACTAGGCAGACACCCACCCAGCAAGCCTCAGAGCATGAGCCCCGGACAATTTCCACATCCCTCGAAGGAGGTGGAGGTTTGAAGGAGATAAGAATCTCAGCATGGTGACACTGGAAGGCACTGGGGGACAGTATGAAGCCCCATTTTTACCTGTGAGGGGACTAACCTTTAGGGACAGAAGGAATCAGTGGTAGTGATGTGTCTTCTGGCCTCAGGGTGAGGGAGGGCGCTTCCACTGCACCTTCCACACCCTCTGGTCTGATCTTCCTTTCATCATCAGTTAACTGTGGAGATCATGGCAAGGAAGATCATCATGCTGATTTGCTCACACCAGCTTTTCTCTATCATCTGTTAAGATGATGACCCCGAGTACTAGAAAAGGACTTAAGAATATCCTTTGCTGGAACAGTCCCTTAAAAATAAAGCTGCCGCTTTTCTACAATTAGCAAAATTACCGTACATCCTGGGATAAGCATGAGAAAGTCCGAACTTGATGTTTTTAGACACATTCAACTCTCAGTTACCTGCATTAGCAGAAGTGCTACCTTGGAAGTGATTTACTGGCCTGGTTCTGAGTGGGCTGCACCGTGTTCTGTTGCAGATTTACTGGAGCTCTGCACAAGTGGATGCCATGATGGTGGGGCCCTGAGGTGAGGGAGCTAAGGAAAGCAGAGACTGGATGGGGCTGGAGACCAGAGGGGGAGGACATTGCCTATACAGAGCCCCTCCTGCCCCAGTCAAGTCTCTAGGAGTCCTTGGCAGTGTGTGTAGTGGTTGAGACCAGTGGCTCAGGGGCCATAGTGCTGGGTTCAAATCCCCGCCTCGTCCACTTTCTCAGGTCTGTGCCTCTGCATAAGGGGGATAATAGCACCTGCCTCATAGTGGTGTCAGGATGTAAGCCCTTACTAACTGGTAAAGAGCTGTGACCGCAGCTGGAGAGAAAGCAGAAAGAAGCTGTTCCCCCGTGGGCTTGGCGGGGGTCGCCCGAGTTCGTTGCATTCTGCCCCTGACTCTTGTCTCCCTCGGTTTCAGGTGGGATGGTCCGTGGAGCCGGACCCAGGATGCTCCCGGGGTGTGGATGACCAGCCGCCCAACCCCGCACGGCCCAGGCCCGGATGCCGCGCCCTTGTCTCCTGACCCGGGGACCCCGCCCGTCGCGGGACTGAGCTTCCCGAAGCCGCCGAGCGAGCGGCGACGGCACAGGGACCCGGGGGAAGGGGCTCGGCGCCGGCGGGAAACATTTTCCCCCAGCGGCTCGGCAAGATGACCAGCCTGTTCCGCCGGAGCAGCGGCGGCGGCGGCGGCGGCGGGGGCGGCTCGGCGGCGGCGCGCGGGGCTGGGGGCAGCGCGGCCGCCTCGCAGGAGCTCAACAACAGCCGGCCCGCCCGCCAGGTGCGCCGCCTCGAGTTCAACCAGGCCATGGACGACTTCAAGACCATGTTCCCCAACATGGATTACGACATCATCGAGTGCGTGCTGCGTGCCAACAGCGGCGCCGTGGACGCCACCATCGACCAGCTGCTGCAGATGAACCTGGAGGCGGGTGGCGGCAGCGTCTACGAGGACAGCTCGGACTCGGAGGACAGCATCCCCCCGGAGGTAGGGGCACGGCCCCGATGATTCCCAGGAGCTCCAACAACTGTTTGAACCTCTTAGAGGACTTGGGTTATACTCCTGTCTGGGTTCTACCTAGCAAGCAGCCTTATTTCTCCCAGGGAAACGTACCCAAGTCAGCCCGTGGCCTTAATTTATGGGCAAAAATCATGCGGTCACTAAACAACACTGAGCACTACGCTGGGGCTGTGCCAGGCACGGTACTAGACCCTGGATCAGGGGTCATCAGAATGAAGGAGCCTGTTCACAATGTAGACACCTGGCCCCCACCGCAACGTCCCGAACCCCACTTCCAGGCTGGAGCTCTCTGGTCTGTATTTTCTGAACCTCCAGGTACCCGCTAAGGCCAAGTCAGAGTTTCTGCCCTCACAGAGTTCACAGTCCAGTGAGGACTAGGGGCAGGTGTCAGGCAATGGCAGCCCGGAGGGGTGAGCGCTAGGATGGGAGAGATGAAAGCAGCAGAGAGGAAGGGATGGCTTCCCAGAGGAAGAGTGAAGAGTGAGGGAAAGGTGTGTGGGCAGAGGGAACAGCTTGTGCAAAGGCTCAGGGGTGAAATAGAGCAGGAGTCGTTAGGGAAATGGCAGCAGGACCTTCTGTCAGAATCCTAGAGTGAGCAGAGACCAGGAGGCCTTGCGGCTGAGAAAGAGTGTGGTGTGTTCTGGAGTGCAGGGACCCGTGCAAGAGAGCTTGCGAGTTCAGTTCCTCTGACCGAGGCGCGAGCGATACCCAAGCAGTTCCCTCCTCTCTCCAGGAAGGTGGCTGAGGGCGAAGGGACCACCCCACTGCATCAAGGCCCACTTGCTGGGTGTGGCCAGGCCTCCTCGGCCCCTCCAAGAGCTCAGTAGATGTCTGAGCCCCCAGTCTCAGCAGGACCTGCAGTGCTGGGTGCAGAAGGGGCACTCAGAGTCTTTCAACGAGAGGGTCACTGCCCACAGGGGCATCTGGGACATGCAGCCACGGACAGGACGGAAGGACCCAGCAGATGGGATTCAGCTCTGTTCTTCACTGAGTCCCAGCCTGGGCCAGGCACCATCCTACATGCTTTAGGTGTATCATCTCTTCGAATCTTCATAAACTTTGTGAGGTGGTGTTATTATTACCCCCGTTTACAGTGGGAAACCTAGACCCAGATGTGGTCTCAGAGTCCTTCTCAACACAGCCCTGCAGGTGGCCATTCTCCGTTAATCAGAGTCATCCTGCAGGGCAAAGCCCGCTTGCTCTTCCTCCTATAGGGCTGCTGCCTGGGAGTTCTCCCTCCGGATGGAGAAGCTCTGTGGGCAATGGCATCTGGCTCATCCCTGTGTCACGGGCAGCACCCAGGACAGTCACTGCACATAGCAGGCACTCGGGGAGTATTTGTTGAATGAATGAATGTTGCTGCTGTCTGTGCACGGCTTTCTTTAGTCTCTTTCCCTGGGAGAGCACTCCTTGGCTCTGCCTGGATTAGCCAGCGGAGGGAGTTTTGGAAAAACCAGATCTTCTTTGTGAAAGGGAGGTGTGTGTATGTGTGCGCAGATACATCCTTTAAGCGTGAGCTGGAAGGAAAGTTCTCTGCAAACGCTGACCCCTTCCACAGTCTCATTTGTTCTGACCGTCTGGCAGGTAGGATCATATTTCCTTCTCTGTTCGTGGCACCCACAGCCCTGTGACCCTCCGCAAAGCTTGCCTGATGCCCTAGATGGGCCTGCACTGTGTGTGCTTCTGTTTTCCCAAGAATCTTGCTTTCCAGATTGAGCCCCTTCTCAGCACCCCTCCTTGGCTGTTTCCCCAACCCCCCATCTTTGGAGCTCTGCGTGGGCCCATCGGCGGGCGGTTCCTGAGCCCGCGGAAAGTGCTGCGGAAAATTTATGAGCAGCAGCTGGGCTGACGATAACTGCTGACTGGAAAAAGCCCCCTCTCCGGGGGCTGATGGATAGTGGGCTGGCCCGAGGGGTATCCTTGCCACAGAGAAATATCTCCTGTCAGATAAATGGCCCAGACCTTGGCCCCCAGAGCACCTGGCAGGCATCCATCACCCACATGGAGTTAAGCCAGGAAGCCACAGAACCAAAAACTTCAGCACCTTTAGAGCCAGAAGAACAGCCTCACTGTGGCTGGTGGGGGAGGGGGCGGGGCGGGGCGGGGAGACCAGAAACATGGCTGAGGTTACTTCTCCCTGGAGACTGGGGATCAGCCTTTCCGGAGCGTGCCTGGCCTGCTGTCTGCCTCCTTGGTGTTTCCTCATTCTGCTCCAGGAGCCTCTGATGAGCGTCTGGCTCCTGTAGCCCCAGGAGGCCGCGCTGAGGACCAGGAGCGGCTGAGAGGGGAGGAAAGCCCCCCTGCGTGGCTGTGGAGGCCCGATCTCTCTGAGCCCGAGGGGCGGCCGCTATGGGCCCCAGTCAGAGGAGTCCCAAGCGGCTTGCTTCTGGGAGCAATTCCTCCTGAGCCTTCCCCTCCTCGCCCGTCTCGCGCAGACCGGCTTCGGGGTGGGGGACGGTCCAGGCCAGCCACTGAGGGGGAGGGGCTCGGCCTACAGGCCCCAGCGTGGAACCCTGTCCCTTAGAGCGGTTGTGTGCCGGGCACCGGAGGTTGTGCAGGTGTGTGCCAGGGAGCAGGGCTGGAGTTGACAGTGTTCTCTCTCTCTCTCTCTTTTTCTTGTGGAAATTTGGGGTAAGGAGAGCAGTGGCCCAAGAAGCAGCTGCATTCTTCTTTTTCTGCAAAAGCATCTGTTTAAGTACTTTCTGCCTCAAAGGAAAGAACGTTAGTGCATTCCAGAGCAGGAGGCCTCCTTGGGTCAGGCTGGCTGTGTGTGTACAAAGCATGGCAGTGTGTGTGTGCTGGTGGTATAGTGGAGAGCACAGCTGCCTTCCAAAGCACGGCAGTGTGTGTGTGTGTGTGTGTGTGTGTGCACGCACTCACTCACCCACCTGCCCACCCGCTGTGTGGTGTCCCTTTGAGACTGGGTGCCTGGGCATGGCTGGGCTCGGGCAGAGATGTGCAGAGGCATCTTAGCAGTGATTTCTGCAAATTCACTTGGGGTTCAATTTGTGGGCCAGTTGACAGCCTCTGAGCCCTTCCCACGTTCTTTGGTCTTGGAGGAGACGGGCACAGAGCTGGAGAGGAGGGCGCGGGGGTGGGGTTGTGTGGCCTGGGCTCTCCAGGTTGATGGCTTCCTCCTGCTCCAGACGCCTTTGCAGAAGGGTTCAGGTCAGTCCATATGGCAGGAAGCCTGGCCTTTGCCCAGCCTTGGCCTCTCCTGCCCCATTTTCTGGCTCCTGGATGAGGAGAGGAGGCCAAGAAAGAGCCTGGGCTCTCCCTTTGCTACTGTCTGCCCTGAGAATCCAACCTGGGTGTGCAGGCGTTGTGTCTGAAGGAGGCATTCTTGCTGTAGAGACCACATCTAAGTTAAAGACTCAGTTCTAGAAACAGTGTGTGGCTCTTGCCATGTTAATCAGTCAGCCTGGGCCTCAGTTTCCTCATCTGTAAAATGGGGGTAATGATCCATAGCCTACTTTGCCAAGTTGTTTGAGCTTAAGGTGAGATAATCGATGTGGAAGTACTTTGAGAGAGGGTAGGAATGATGTTAAAGTTATTTATCAAAAGTAACACAGGGACAGAAGAGTCCATGAGTCACAAATACGCAGCTCGGTGAAGTTTCATCAGCACCTGGATCAAGAAACATCAACACACAGATGGAGGTGTGCTTTATATTTCTTAAAGAATTATGTACCCTAAAGGAATTTGTAGGGACAGATGAGTTTTACTTAAGAGTTCACAGATGTTTTTGCTTCCTCTACATCACTTTGTATGTGATTGTTTTTTTGATTTCTATTAAAGGTTTAATTTTGGTCATAGTCTTGACAGATGATATAAAATCATCTAGATAAATATTATTATATTTAATATACTATGTAAGTTATTTTGCTAGCTGAGTCCAGGAAGAGACAGTAATGGTAGAACTCTAGTTTTCAAATAAGTATAGAAAATCAAAAATGGAAATTGAATCATGTTTCAGTTCTGGCAATAAATTCAAATTTTGTACAAATCAAAAAAAAAAAAAAAAAAAGAGAAGAAACATCAACAGAGCCTGGAATCCCCGTTGTGCCCCTTCTTAGCCTTCCCCACCTCCAGAGGTCACACTGCTCCAACTGCAATCCCAGTGAATTTGTTTTGCCTGTTTTTTCCCCCCAAATATTTCTTTCTTTCTTTCTTTATTTGGTTGCGCCGGGTCTTAGTCACGACAGGTGGGCTCCTTAGTTGCGACTCGCCGGCTCCTTAGTTGAGACACTTGGGCTCCTTAGTTGTTGCCTGCGAGCTCTTAGTTGCGGCATGCATGTGGGATCTAGCTCGAACCCAGGCCCCCTGCATTGGGAGCGTGGAGTCCTGACCCCTGTGCCACCAGGGAAGTCCCATGTTTTGCCTGGTTTTGAACCTTACTTGGATGGCTAATGCTGCATGGAGCGTTCCTCTGGGGAGAAGTGCTTTCACGTCTGCTGTGTATGTTGGAATCGTGGGCTCAGGAGTAGCCCATGTGCTGAGCGTTAGTACAGGAAACCAAATGGTTTTGCAGAGTGCTGGTTATATCACTTTACACTCCCACCAGCAGCAGCAGAGTTCCCTTACTACACATCCTCGCCCACACTTGATTTTGTCTAAATGTTATTTAAATTCAAGGAAGGATTGTTAATATTTCTTTCTTTGTCGTCTCTGATACAGATTTTGGAAAGGACCTTGGAACCTGATAGCTCTGATGAGGAGCCCCCGCCTGTGTACTCCCCTCCAGCCTACCACATGCACATGTTCGACAGGCCTTACCCTCTGGCCCCCCCCACTCCACCTCCCCGGTAAGAATCCGTCTCCTCTCAGAACGCAAGGCAATGGGGAAAGGGGATCAGGGGTTGGGATTGAGTACAAACACAGTGGGAAACTTGACTGGACCCTTCAGTATACTATTCCACCAAGAACAGGCTTCTACTGCAGCAAGAGGCATTTTAGCTAGATACCAAAGAGAACTTTCAAAGTGTAAGGATTGCAAGAACAGACATCCACTAAATTCCTGCTCCAGACTAGGTGCTATGCTGAACACCGGACAGGACATAGAGATAAACGACGCTCAGCCTTTGCTTTCTGGAAGTTTATAGTCAAGGGAGATGCAGAGTGGGGATGACAAGCACGTGGAATGTGTACTGACACTTCCCCTCCTGAGCCCATGGCAAACATTACTAATTGGTCACTGTGCTCTTTCCTGCGAAGTTGAGACAGAACCCCAGAATCCTCCTCAAAACAGCACTCCCAGACAGTCATCAGTAATTGATGGAATGGATTTCTATTTGCTATCCCTGTTCTAGGGATGTTGTGGGGATTTTTAAGCAATGGGAGCAAGTAAGTCTCTTTTTCTGGGGTAATTTGATAATTGGAAGCAGAAGAGTTAGGTCCCTGGAGACTTCGTCCAGATCAGGGACTCTGTAATTTGGAAGTTTAAAATGAAGCTGGTTGCCAGCTGGGTCCCTGGGTCTCTGAAGTGCTTGTTTTTCTGGGCTCTGTGTTTGAGGAGGGCCGTTGCAGCGCAGGTGCCTCTTTTTCCTGGAGCTGCTGGTCCTGAGAATAACTCAGGCCTGGGGTGGGGAGGGGTGGGGGGACAGGATAGGACGGGGAACTTGTTCCAGTGGATCTTCCCTTCTGGGGATCTTGGGAGCCCCAGACAGTGGTGGTGGAGAACTCTGTGATCATACAGGTATAGATGATAATAACACCTACCATTTACTAAGTGCCCTTCAAATGCCTGAAACTGACAAGGTTCTTTACCTACGCCATCGCATGCAAACCATCTAACAATTTGTGAGGTAGGCCCTGTTGTCATCCTCATTTTACAGATGAGGAAACTGAGCCTCAGAGAGGTTTCATAACTTGCCTAAGACTACAGAGCTGGGATTTGAAGCCAGGTCATTTCTGACTCCAAAGCCAACAAATGCTCTTCCCTGCTGTGTCCTGTCATCCCCCTAATGAGAAAAACCTCTGTGATTGCAGCTCAGGGAGCTGATAGAGGCCCAGAAAGTTATGGGGGGAGGAGGAAGCATTGTTTTGAGTCAGGGACAGGAGCAGAGCTGAGGTCCTCCATCACAAGTGATACCAGAGGCTGTAATGGGACAAAGCAGCGGGTAAGTGGATAGGTCTGGGTGAGATCTTGGCAGGACTTGCAGCCCAGGATGGGTCATGATGCCCAGGGCTAAATGATTTTCCTTTGACATTTTTTTAATATCCCAAGATGCTTTTGCAAAAAGTTCAGTTTCTATTAGGCAGAATAGTTCTACCTATTTTTTCAGAAGGGAAAACTGAGCCCATAAGAGACAGAATCCCATTGTAAACCTGGCATGGATATCCTGGCCGCATCCTCCCTCCCCTCCTCTGGGTATGGTGGGGTGAAGTAGGGCAGGGGTAGTGTAGCCCAGTGATGGGAGCCCCAGTTGGGGGCAAAATGACCTCAGCACTAGACCAAGGCTCAGGATGTCTTGCTCATACCTTTGGACAAGTTACTGCCCTTGCCTCAGGTTCAGGGGCCTGACCCAGAAATGAAGTCTTCGCTGGCCTGGGGGTGGATACAGGGAAGAGAACTTAGTTGTGAAGTCAGACAGAGGCAGAGTGTTCTCCCCACCCCGCCTCCTTTAGCTGCCTAACTTCTGATTCTTGAGGTGCCTTTGGCTCACTGCTTAACCTCTCTGAGCTTCATTTGCCTCATCTGTGAAATGGGAAGACTAATCCCCGCCTCAGCACTCTTGTGAGGGTTGAATGAGATATTGTGTGTGGGGCCCTTAGCACAATGCCGGATATGAACCAGACCTGTCACCAGTGCTTTACTGCTCCCTCCTGCCCCTGGCTGCACAGTGGGCCTCTGGGGTCAGCTCTGACAGTGAACATTGAGACGAGGGGTAAGGCGGCCCTCAGAGCCCAGTGCTCAGAAGAGGCAGGGCCAGCCTCTGAGCATGTGCCCCTTTGCCCCAGGATGGCCCTGCTAGGCCCAGATCCACCCCCAGCCCATTTCCAGGGCCTCATTCAGTCTCTCCATCCAGGACATGCATTTCCAGAGTTTATGGAGTCACCTGAAGCATGCAGGTGCTGAACCATGTGTGATACAGAGATGAACACAGCCCCGCCTTGACCTCCCAAGGAGATCAGGGTCTGGGGGAGGCACAGACACGTGGCAGGGTACAGGGAAGGCAGCCTAGAGGAACTGATGTCCAAGCAGTGACCTGGTAAAGCGGAGGACAGTAGGGCGTTCCAGGCAAAGGAAACAGCATGTGCAAGGGCCTGGAGGCAGGAAAGAGGGTACCATCTGAGGGAACTCCAGGAAGTATGGAATGGCTGGGTGAGGCTGGAGGGGTGAGAAGATCATGGAAGCCCTTGAGGGTCCTCCAAGGAGCTTTGACCTTATCCTCCAGCCAGGGGTTTAAGCTGGAGAGTGACGGGGTAAGGTTAGTGTTTGAGGAATCTCTCTCTGGCTGCTGGGGGCAATCAGATTCGAGTGGGGGGGTTGGGGGCAGGAATGGCCTGGCTCCCTTCTGCCACCTCCAGTCCCTGGGGTGCCTTTGAGAGTGAAGATGGAAGAGGGCTGGGGAGCTGGCCCTGCTGGGGCGCAGAGAGGCAGGCTGATCCCAGGGGAGTGTGCCTGGAATGCCAGGATTCCTGGGCCCAGGTTTTCGCAGGATGATCTGTGTGTTCCAGGACAGGCCTGACCCCATCTGGGCCTCCATGTCTAGTCTTTACCAAAAATCTTGCCTGGAAGGCTTGTTGCTGAAATCCTTCTGGACTCTGATATTCTTTGGGTAAGCCTGGGGGTCTGATGGGGCATGCAGTTCTAGTTCTGGGGTCCGGAGGCAGAGACTCTGGGCCAGGAGAGCCTCCCCAGCCTTCTCTCTCCTTCCCCTCGCCCAGCCTGTCCTTTCCTGAATGAAAGACAGGCTCTGAAGCCCAGAGGCGCCCCTCCTCACAGGCCACCTGCTGTTCTTCCATTGAAATTACAGCCTTGGAAGTTTTTTATTTGCCTCTCAGCTCATTTCTGACATTCCTTTCTGACCACAGTGGAGTTGCCTGGGCCGCCTGTGCTCAGGGTCCCCCTGGCTCTCACAGCTGTGGGCTGACCTCATCTCAGCCGGTGCCAGGGCCGGGGGCTGGGCCTGCCCCTCCTCCAGGACCGCGGGCCCAGCAGCGAGGGACACTTAGCCTCCTGCTCCTCGTCCCCCTCCCGACTTGGGTTCTCAGTAACAAATGGCTAGAGGGGTCCAGCTGCAACTCCGGGGCTCTCTCTCCATGGCTTTCCTCGGTAGCTGTGGGTGTGATTGAGTTGGGGTGGGCACCCATGTCCCAGATGAAGACCTTGAAGCTGGAGGAAGGGTGCCGGGGTCGACCAAAGAAGGTCCTCGAGTCCCAGAGGGATCGGGTATCCACCCCCTTGACTCTCTGGCCCTTGGAGAAGAATGAAGCCGCCAATAGTGATAGGAGGTGGATGAGCGATGGAGAAGGAAAAGCACCCAGGAATGGGAGTCCCGGGCTCTAATGCAGGCTCTTCTCAGGACCATTCCCGCATCTGTACAGCGAGAGGGGCCCTGGGGTTCCTTGGCTCCTGTCTGAGCGCTGAGCTCCCACCAGGCACTTAGCGGCTTGTTATCCTGTCTGCTGCCGCCCCCGCCCTTCCCCCTCGGCCGCCAGGCCGCCCGCCCAAAATAGAAAAGGAAAGGAAGTTATTTCCATAGTCAGGGGCAGCCCGGAAAAGCTCCCCTCCAGTGAGGGGGCGGGCGGGATTCCTGGAGCTTGAGACCAAATCAGAGCCAGGCCCAAGAGAGAGAGTGGCTCCCGGCCCTCGGCTGCCTTCTCTGTGTGTCATTTCCCTGATTCAGCAGAACACGTGTCCTGCGGTTGCCACGCTGCAGGCTGCCGAGGAGCTGTGGGGAGCTCCTGGCCAGGCCCCAGGCCGCCCTCAGGCCAGGACGGCAGGGCGGGAGGCTGGGGGTCAGGGAGGCCACGTGCCATGGTCTCCTTCCTCTCCTCTCCGCCTCGCTGTTGGCCTCCGCCTTGGCCCAGGAGAGCAGTTCCCCAGCGCCACATGGAACAAGGACCCTTCCAACCCCACACCTCCATGTGCCTTTTCAGCACGCTGTTCAAGACAGCCTCCCGAGGGGCTCCCACGCACCTGGGCAGGGAGACAGCAGCTTGCAGGAGACTGAGCCCCAGAGGGGACAGGGTCTCACCCAGGACCGCGTGGCTGGCTTGTGGCTGCGCCAGAACTGGAGCCTAGATCCGCTTACCCTCTGGGGATCCTGGTGTCCCCATGTCCCCCAACCCTAGCAAACCAGCACTGGGGCGGGCTGGGCTGCTGGCAGCTCTGTGTCTGTTCACTCGGAGCACGCCTGGCACTCAGCAGCCAGGAGGAGCTCGCGTCATGCTAGGTGCTAGGGATAGAAGCATGAAGGGCCATGACCGCCATCCATGTCAAAATCCACAACGCTCAACATGAGCGCCGGCAACACAGAGCTCTCTAGGCCCAGAGACCTTGAAGGCGCTGAGTAGTTGAACATCCAGTGCAGCGGAGCCCAGGCCCAGAGGCTGGGGGTCAGCCGAAGCCTGGTTGAGAAGGGGAGCTAGCGTGCTGGGGCTTTGTGCCAGAGGCGGCGGAGGCCACGGGAGGCTCTGCAGCAGGAGTGCCAGTCTGAGCAGGATCTTGGTGTGATGGGCCAGGACACCTGTGTTTGGGCCTGACTGTTCCCTCCTCATCGTCACCTCTCGCCCTGCAGCATCGACGTGCTGGGCTCCGCGCCCCCCTCCGGCCAGAGGCGCTATCGGAACTGGAACCCCCCACTGCTAGGCAACCTCCCCGAAGACTTTCTCCGCATCCTGCCCCAGCAGCTGGACAGCATACAGGTAACGGAGGATTCCGCCGCCCCTGGCCTGTGCAGCATCTCTGCTTGCCCACACCGTTCATGCCAGCCAGCGTCACTCCCTGCTGTTTAAGCCCAGGCGGAGGTATTTCTGTTGCCCTGGGTTTGTAGGGAAAGAACACTGAACCAAAAGCCTCATTTCCTGTCTGGGCCTAGAGGTTTCCTCTTCCACCCAGGGAGGTGACAGTCCTGAGGACGCTCCCTGGCTGCAGCCATCACCCCAGGCTGGAGGGAGGTGGGCAGGGGCGGGGGGTGGGGAGCTGTCAACGGCAGAGGACCAGAGCACCTTCCTTCCCTCCCCTGGGAAAGGGCCAGTGTGCTTCTCCCCAGAGGCTGGCCCTCTGCAAGGGGTCTCCCCTGAGACAGCTTAGACAGGGAGAGCTTTGAGTTTGGGGACCCTGAGCAGTTTGCAGATCACTCTTCAGGACTATTCAGGTTTTGATAAAGGAAGGGGGGGGTCCAAGGTGGAGGAGGTGGGGAGTAGCTTTTAAGCCCTGGCTGCTTCCTCAGCAGAGAGGGCTCTGGCCTGTTAAGTTAGATAGGAGGTGCTGGCCGCAGGGTGCGACCACAGCATCCTGGGAAGGACACGTGTACCCCCAGGTGCGCGTGGATGTTTGTGCAGCGCGCGTCCTTGTGAGTAGCCGGTCCACATGCTCGCTCCCTTCCTCAGGCTAACTCTGGGGGCTCCAAGCCTGCGAGCACAGAGGGAGGCCTGCCCCTCACAGCCGGGCCCGGACCCCGGGACCAGGAGAACCGCTGGAAGCAATACCTGGAGGACGAGAGGATCGCGCTCTTCCTGCAGAACGAGGAGTTCATGAAGGAGCTGCAGCGCAACCGCGATTTCCTCCTCGCCCTGGAGAGAGGTGGTGCCCCGGGTGGGGCGTTGCGGCCGCTGCTCCATGGCTAAGGAGGGGCTGATGTTGGCTTTAGCCTTGGGGCTCAGGAGAGTCACTGAGCTGGAGGTCGGGGTGGCCTCTGTGCTGTTGAGTTATTCTGGTGGGAGCCCCAGAATTCTGCCAACAGGGACCTGAATCCCCAGCCACCCCTTCCCCCCTCTGGAACTCAGAGAGAGAGAGGGGTGCCCTTCCCTTGCTCCCCTGCCTGTCTGCTCTGTGCCAGGCACTGGCTTCGGCACCATGTGTCTGGAGCTCCAGGAATAGAGTGATTGGGTCCGTGGGTGCCAGAGAGGGTGCCTCCCTGAGCAGAGGACATTAGAGCAGGGGCTCTTGAGTTTTTTGGGTGTTTGAGTTGTCCTTGGGCCCAGCACTCTACTCTCCCCAGCCTGGCCGCCTTCCCCCTTCAGGGTGGGAGTGTTTGACGGGGGTACAGCGAGGGGTCTGTGGGAGAGGGGTATGTGTGTGTGAGCGTGCGTGTGTGTGCCTGACTGTGTTTTGGGGGAGGGAGCACAGTGTGCAGGGAAAAGTCTGGCCTGAGACACAGGAGGCCCAAGGCTGGTCCCAGCTCTGCATTAAAGGTGCTGGGGGTCTCGGGGTCTTTCCTTTTCAATGAAGGGCTGGACTATCCGATTTCCCAGGGACCTTCTAATTTTGGCATTCTGACACTGCAGGTGGTTGTCAGGGCAGTAGTTTCTGTATCTTTGAGGGTTCTGGTTCTTTGAGAGCCCGAAGGCGTCGTGTGTGCACATATTCCGTGTGTGAGTGTGTGTGCATGTGTGTGTGTGTGATTCTGGGGGTTTGGCCTCTAACAACCTCCTGCATCTCAGCGCAGGCTGCCCCTGGGTGGGAGCTAACTTCCCTGACCAGAACGTGGTCCTTTTCCAGATCGATTGAAATACGAGTCCCAGAAATCTACATCCAGCAGCGTAGCTGTGGGAAATGACTTTGACTTTCCCGCTCCTGTCCCAGGTAACCTTGCCTTCCTAAGAGAGAGGCCTGGAGGGTGTAGGGGGCTCACACCCTAGCTGTGGTTTGCATATTTGGAGTTTGGGGGTAGGCTGAGGAAACAGGCTGGTGGGGAGGTTTCTCCTTCTTCTCCATACTCGCCAAGAGGGAGATGGCCCCTCCACTCAGCAGCCCCGGGTTCTTACCAACCCAGTGGCTGCTGCAACCCACACCCGGGATTGGCCAACGGGCTGGCTGAACTCCTTGGAGGTGCCTGGAGCACGGACAAGAAGGGGACACACCACACCACGTAATGTCCCACAGGGTGTCGGAGGTGGGGTGGCAAGGGACTCAGAGACTGGGTCACTGCCCCGGGGGAGCTTATGGTTTTACTGGGAACGAACACTGGAGATGCATCCAAGAAACAGGCAGAATGAAGCAGCAAGGCTGAGGACACACTTGTTAATTATGGCAAAAACATGTTGGCGGGGAAGGGCAGGATCAATCTAGGAAGAGTTCATTCATTCATTCATTCATTCAGTAGCTGGGGAATATCTGCCATGGGCCAGGTTCTGCCTTGGTGTTGGAGGAATAGAATTGGAAGCTTCATGTCCAAGGTGGTGAGAAGCAAGAATTGCCTCAGTGGCTGAAGGAAGGCCAGGGGTGGACAGCAGGCTGCTGGGCTGCACGGACGAGGGTCAAGCTGGAGCTGGGGACACCCTGAAGGCCCCGGTTCCATGCTCGACATCTGGACTCTGCCTGTGTGTGTGCACAGTGGCCCCTGGTCAGCCAGTGCCCGCCACACACACACAGGCTGCCCGCCTCAGAGGAAGAATCCGCAGCTCTTGCCCGAAACAGATCTTACATCGTGTGGTAGAATGGAGGAGGGGGGCAGAAGGATGGGGAGCTGAGCTGATCCCAGCTTGAAGAGAGAAAATCCTGTCGAACTGATTCATAAGCAACAGGCTGGGAGCTTAGGTCCCACCGGATATGCATCTGGGGGTTTAACAGCAGCCTCTTGTCCTTGATCCCAAATTAACCATAGACACCGGGACCGCTGAGGTGGATCAGAGTGACTCACAGGGACTTAGCAGGCAAGGTGACTCGGGATTAGCGTGGGAGCTTTAGAAGGGCAGTGAGGGACCCAAGTGGGTGCTGAGTGAACGGGGAGACTCGGCGCACCATGTCGGGATGCAGGCAGGCTGGCCACGTGCTGGTGAATGTTTAACAGCCTGTCGGGGTGCAGGGGGAGCCCCAGTGCTTAGCATCTGGTAGCTTCCACGGTGTAAACACTCCCATCATGGCTGATTTCAAGCCACCAAAGGGCCTTCCCGGAATGCAGAGTGGTCAGAGGAGCGGACAGTTGGGAGCCTGCGGGAGCCGGCCCTCCACACGTACAGACCAGACCACTGACCCTTTTTACAGAAAAGGGGAGAGTGAGGCTTGGGTGGGGAAAGAAATGCTCCTTGAACCCCGGTGTCCTCCTTGCTTTAAGCTCCCTCCCGGTTAGGGCAGAAGCCTTCTCTTTGCTCCCTTCCTCAAGTGGAAGGGTGGGCTGAGCCCCTGTCCTGTGGGGACAGCCCTGACCCACCTCCCCGGGCCTTGGGCAGCCACTGGCCCTCAGAGGTGTCTTCCCCCTTCCAGGAACCAGCGACAACAACCCCGCTGTGTCTGAAGATGCCTTATTCAGGGACAAGTTGAAACACATGGGAAAATGTGAGTCCAGCCCACGCCCCCTCCCCAGCTCTTGTAACACAGGCCTGTGGCCTCCTGGGAGGGAGGGAGCCACCCGGAATTTTAATGCAGCTGACTCTTGGTGAACCAAAGTGACATTTTAATCACGGGCTGGCTCCCTCAGCTTTCCTGCCTCACTTCCCTGTGCAGCTGAGTCTGGATACAAATTAAGTTTTAAATCCTCTTGAGCCATCTGTCTGCAGAAAAATAATAATGTGCCAGGCACCGCGCCCCCCTGCCCCCCGCCGTTTTAGAGTTCACATTCTCTGTGGCTTGAGGGGGCTTGGCCCGGCCGGGCCTGAGTGGGGAGGCCCAAGCTAAGTCCACGTTCTGTGGGTGGGCGGTCCACCGGGTCAGTGGCCCCTTCCCACAAAGTCCTGCCAGCCGGGTCACGCCTTCCCCTCCACCCCACCCCCCAGACACACAACCATGCATGAATGAGGCTGCCGTCCTTTCAGGCTCCATTTCAGAGAAAATCTCGGATTAGTCATGGAAATCCCAGAACCAACCCTGGAGGTGGAGAGGGGAGAAGGGGAGGTGGCAGGAAGAAAGCCAAGATGCGAAGCGGAAGCCGTCTGTCACAGCTGGGGAAGGAGGAATACCCGGATCTCAGCTGCTGGCTGCGGTCCCTGGCCAGGCTCTCGGTGGCCTGTGCTGCCTCTGCTGGCCGACCCGGGATGGCAGCCTCACTCTGCCAGGGCACCAGCCTGACCCCGGTCTGCGATTGCTGTCACCTCTTCCCCTCCCCCACCAGCCTGCCCACCTGCCCCAGTCCTGGGGGGCAGCTACCTGCTGCTCTGGCTGCCGGCTCACAGGTCTCTCTGCCCCTAGCCACCCGGAGGAAGCTGTTTGAACTGGCCAGGGCCTTCTCGGAGAAGACCAAGATGAGGAAGTCAAAGAGGAAACACTTGTTGAAGCATCAGTCGTATCCTTTCCAGCCTGGCACTGGGTGGCAGCGGTGGATGCTAAGGGTGCTGAAAACCCTGGGCTGGACTCCCTGAGGCTGCGTCCTCCCCCGGAGTGGGACCGGGCCGTGTGACTCTCCCTCTCCTGCCGTGGGCCCTGCTGCCAGCCTGGCGCTGCCCTATCTCTTGACGCCAATGTTGACCCCCATCACCAGGCATGGGGAACAGGCCAGTGTAGGCCCCCTGTAGGCTCAGAAGTTGTCCTACCACTTTTTAACTTTTTGTTTGGGGTAATCTGCATCTTGAGAGAAAACTTCGTCCTTCCATGGAAATCAGCAAACCTTTTCCTAATTTCTTTTTTTTTAATATAAATTTATTTATTTTATTTTATTCATTTTTTGGTTGCGTTGGGTCTTCGTTGCTGCACGCGGGTTTTTGTCTAGTCGCGGAGAGCGGGGGCCACTCTTCGTTGCCGTGCGTGGCCTTCTCACTGCGGTGGCTTCTCTCGTTGCGGAGCACGGGCTCTAGGCGCACTGGCTTCAGTAGTTGTGGCTTGCGGGCTCCAGAGCGCAGGCTCAGCAGTTGTGGCACACGGGCTTAGCTGCCCCATGGCATGTGGGATCTTCCTGGACCAGGGCCCGAACCTGTGTCCCCTGCTTTGGCAGGTGGATTCTTAACCACTGTGCCACCAGGGAAGCACCCCTAATTTCTTAAGTTGAATTGATCCACAGACCTTTCCACCTCCTCATTTCACGTGTTGGCCCTGCCTTCTCACTCTTAGTTCCTCCAGTAAAAATATGGTTTTCCACAATTTTACCCAGACTTCCATCCATGCTTGTCAAACAGGGCCCAGGATATTATTATAGAAGCTGAGCAGCCAAAGGAGAACAGGGAGAAGTTTCCTTCTCTGTCCCCAGAGATGGGAGCCGGGTGAGAGAGTCAGGGCCTGGCTGCTCAGGTGACCCCAAGAAAAGGAGCCTGCGGGAGGTACTGGGGAGTTTGGGGGGATAAGGCTGGTGCGGTGAAGGCCTCCTGAGCTTGGAGCGGGGGTAGAAGTCCAGGGACAGGGAGTGCCCACCCACCCCTGGGACAGTTTTCCTGAATGGCCCGGTAGACTGGGGGCTGCGGCATCAACAGCCAATCTCCTGGACGACGTGGAGGGCCACACTTGTGGTGAGGCGGGGAGGGCAGGGAAGTCGGGGCTCTGAGTTGCCTGTGATGGGTGGTCCTCCAAGAGGAGGGCCTGGGTATTTCACAGGTGAACCCAGACTGTAAAGGAGGGGACACCCAACCTGGGGGACATATCAGGGTTGGTGGGCAGGTGACCCAAGGAAATGGGTCCCCCCCCCGACTTGGTCCGTATTGCCTCTCCCTTCCACTCCTGAAAAGGGGCCCAGCCACATCTCCACCTAAATCTTTACCTGGAGCACAAAGTGCCGAGTGCTGTTTCTGGAGAATATTCTCTGGGGTGTGAGGGGACAGACAGGCCCACCCACATGGAAGGGCCTCCCCTTGAGAACCAAGCACTGGGCAGTTTCAGTGTCTGGGGCCCAGAGGCCTTTCAGCGTTCATTCAGTCCCTCCCAAAGGCATGTGGGCCAGCAGACACTGCCTCAGACCTTCCCAGGCCCACAGCTGAACCCTCATCCTCAGGCCTCAGAGCAGAGGAGCCCTTTGATGGTTAGGAGACATCCAGAAACAAGGGCTAGAAGGGCCTTGGAGGTCATCTGGACAGTCCAACTTCCCCATCTCATTTTATAGATGAGGAAACTGAGGGAAGAACTTGTCCAAGGCCTCAGAGCTCATCGATAGAGACAGAGCAGCAGCCAGGGGTCCTAACCCCGCACCGTGCCCAGTTGCCCCTCACCAGACCCACGCATCGCCCCGGGGGATCAGTGTGTGCCCCGGCAAACAAGGGTGGAGAGAGTTGGGTGAGCTGTCTTGCCCAGCCTGGGGGACGTGCCTGAGTGAGGCCCTGCAGGGTGGAGGGTGAGGTGCTTTCCTCTGCTTTTCAGATGAAGACTTCCGGGGAAGGCGACAGGAGGTGCCCAAGGTGGAGGAAGCACTAAGGGAAGGACGGTAAGAGGTAAGGCGCAGGACTGCCCTGCCCCACACCCCAGCTGTCTTCCCCGAGGTCCAGAGGCATCAGGCTCAGGCAACTAGATGGCGCAGGTCCGGGGTTTTTTCCCTTGTTGTTATGGCGGGGGACGTGTGCATGGGGGAACTCGTGTTTTGCATTATTTATTCATTTGACAAAAGATAATCACACCTGCCTGTGCCAGATGCTAGGAACAGGAAAAGAAAAATCAGCTTTGACCTTGAATAGTTTACAGCACAGTTGAGAAGAGAGTCCAGGATACACACAGCACACTAAGAACAATTTAAGAAAAACTGAGATGGCCTCACCCGGCCATGTCCACACAGAACTCTGCCATTGCCTCTTGGGTTTTGGTGGTGGGGAAGATGAGGGAACGGCCCCTCTCAAGACAGCTCTGTTTCTGGCTGGAGCCATGGGCCTCCAGGCTGCTTTTCCTCCTCTTTCCCTGTGCATCCCTGGGGAAGAAACAGGGAACGTCAACACCTCCTCCAGGGCTCAGGGGAACCTGCCCCTCTTCCAGCCCCTCCCCCATCAGGAAGCTGCCTGCCTACCCTGCCCCCAGCCTCTGTCCTGGTCCCAGTGGTCAGCTATCTACAGGGCTTTCTTGAGCTCACGGTGTGGCAGGTATGGCTGTTTCAGGCTATGGAGAAATACTTGCTACCCTCAGGGTAGCTGTAGTGGAGGGGAGAGACCAGGGTGGGGAGGACACAGCCAGGAGGAGTACAGGCGCCCTCTCCTCTCAGCCTGGGCGGCTGGCCTTCACGTCACCTCTGGTTGACTCGCCACCCTCCACCAGGCCCTTCCAGACCTCTTCTGTTCTCTCAGGCTCTCCTCACCCATGTTGCTGCACCCATGCTTCCCAGGTATCCAGAATGCTGAAATAAAGCCAGCCGGGGGGAGGACCCCCGCCTCCCATGCAGTGTCGCTGCCACCTCCTTCCCACTGTTCCCCCCGGGAAACGTGCTGGCCCAAAGCCACCCCTTATCAGGACCTTCCTTATCATTTCTTTCTTTCCTGAATCTTCCAGCTTTTCCCTTTCCAGCTCCTTCCTCAAGTCTACATCCTCCTCGTCCCATCTTAAAAACCAAGAGTCCTCAATATTTTCCATCATCACCCAGTTTGCAGAAAAGTGCATCCTCCTTCACCCATTGCCAGCTGGCCGCCCCCCACCCCCACCCCCAGATTGACTCAAGATCACCTGCCAGGTCCTGGGCCTTTTCCTGTTCCGCATCCTCTGGTGCTGTCTCTGCACGCCGTGCCCATCGTCTCCCCTGAAACTGCCCTCCCTTGGCTCCTGTGGCCCCAGGAATCCTGGATCCCCTTTCTCTCTGCCGTGGATTCTCTGTGCGCTTTTGGGCTCCCGTTGCTCCTTCCACTCCCTCAATCCCCGCTCTCCCCGTAGCTCTGGGCTTGACCCTCTCTAAAGCCTCCTTACTCCCTCTCCCTAGCGGTGCCACCAGCTTCTCTTACAGCATCAGCAATACTTATGCACAGTTGGCTCCCAAATCTGAATCTCCATCTTAGTTCTCCAGATCCACTCCATAGCCCCAGCTGTGCCCACGATGGTCTTTCTAGCCCTGGCTGTCAACTCACTGAAAGCTAGACAGTCCCACTTCTGATGTCCCCAGTTCATTTCTCTTCCTTATTCCTTGCATCACTGCCCTGGCAGACTCTCATCACCTGGTTAACAGCTGCTGGTCTCTTCACTGCCCCTGCTCTGTTCACCCATCACCAGGACACCACTTTAGTTCCATTTCTCCCTTGCTCTCTGAATGGGTCTTCCAAGTGAAGGCTCCTCAGCTTGGTGTGGGGATCCCACCAAATTCTGATCCCATTTTACTTTTCTGCCCCTACAGGTGCCCTTGGTGTAGCTCAGCTGGGCTACCACTGTATCACAGAACAGGCCAGGCACCCAGGCACACCTCTCAGCCCTTCACAGACAGCTGCTTCACCCCCCCACCCCACTCCATCTCTAGCTGCCACAGTCCCTGGTGTTTTGCAAGTTGGAATGTTTCTAGGAGCTTGGATTGGTGGGTGTGACCGCAGGCAGAGTTCCAAGGCTGACATAGAGTCCCTGGGGGAAGGAGAAGGCTCCTGTCTTTAGAAGCTTCTGCCCAGAACCATCTCTCCAGGAACCAGTGGTGAGGAAAGACCCCTGGGCTCCACTGAAAAAGACTTCTCCCATCCCTTTTTCCTGCCAGATGCAGCAGTTTCTCCTCGCCGGAGACCATCTGACCCGGCAGACGCAGCCAGAGAGCAAACCGGCCCTCCGCTGAAGAGCCCAGCTGCAGCCGGACGGATGGTGCTTGAGTTCTGAGGCCCAGTGGTTCTCCGGCCACAGTCCAGCCCAGCCACTGCCACTGCCACTTCCCAAGGGACTTAGAACTTCGGAGTTGCATGCTGTCATTGGAGGGAGGGCCTGAGGGTGGAGGCAACAGCCAACCACAGTCCCTTTTGTAGCCAGGCTGTTCTATGGGGACCGAGTGGAAATGTAGGATCTAACCCCTCTTCTTAAAAAAAAAAAAAAAAAACCACCCAGAAAACTGTCAAACGTTGGAGTACCCAAAAGGGGAGGGTGATCCTACCAGAGGCTCGTTGGCCTGAAGGTGGAGCCCCTGCCCCCGTCTTGCCCTGGTCTCTCCTGTCGGGCCACAGACACTGCCTGATCCCCTACCCCCATCCCCAGCTCCCTTCTGGGCACCTAGGGTCCTTTATTCCCATGGCCTTCTGCATCTCAGTCTTTCCCCAGGGGTGCTGGTCCTTGGCACACCCCTGCACGGAGCTCTGGGTGAGAGAGCCCTGGGCAGTCACTCGGGCCCGCTCTGAGGAGTGATGGGCCACGGCAGAGAGGTATCTGCTGAGTACCCTGCCTGGGCCCCTCGGGCCGCCTCTGTTAGGGGCTGGCAAGGGCCCCCAGCAGGGATGGGGAGGCTGGCCACCCCGGAGCTGGCGGATTCTAGCTAGGCAGGGGTAGTCTTTACTCTGACAGAAGACAAAAGTCAGTTCTGGATGGGATCCTGTAGTCCCACGACACGGGGGGGCTCGAGGGGCTCTGACTTCCCAGTTGGCCTAGAAGTTCTGCTGTCATTAAGGGTGGGCAGCGGCCAGTTCTTTAGTAACCCTGAGCAGGTGCAGGACTGAGGGGCGAGAAGGAGAGGCTGCCAGCCGGGCCAGAGCCCCTGGGGCACAAGGGCTTGCTGGGTGCCCCTTGCCAAGAGTGAGAAGGCAAATGGCCAGGAGGAAAACAAGGGTCCTACGAACCTGACCCGGCACCAACCACTGCCAACGGGAGGGAGGGAGGAAGGGAGGGGCAGCCCAGCTTCTGTGGCCCAGCTGGAGATGGGAAGGCGCCGACCTCGGGAGAACCGGCGAGCCAGGGCAGGCGCGAGGCTAGGGCCCGAGCGGGGAGCCAGCCCAGCGGCACAGCGGTGGGGCAGTGGGAGCAGGCGCCAAGCCTGGCGGGCCACCTCGAGATAATGAGGGCGTGGCGGGCTCCCCGCGGTGCCGGAGGGGGACCCTGGCCCGGCTCAGCATCCCGAGCGAGTGCGGAAGTGCTGCCGCCCTCCCATCCCCACCGCCCCCCAAGGGCCACTGATGACCGGGCACAGCAGAGGGGGAGCGCCAGTCGCCCCCCCACCCCACCCCACCCCCGTCTGTGTGTGTGGCTTTGTCAGTTTTCTTGTTTTTGTTTTTTCTCCTACGTGTGGGTTTTTTCTTGGAGCAGTTTCATAGGAATTCGTGTAATAAAGACTTGGTGTTCTCTTGGTGCTCTGACGTGGCGGCGCGTGGGCTGACCCTCCTCTTCTCCTCCCCAGCACCCCGCGCCCGCGGGCCGCCTGCCTGGCCCAGCCGCCGTGCACGCGGGGCCCCGGGGCTCGGCATCCCCGCAGCGCCCCTCAGGTGGCACCTGTGCCGCACCGCAGCCTCGCCCACCTGCTGGCGCTGCCCGCCTTCCTGTTTGCCTGGGAAAGTAAACCGCTTGCTGACAGGCCAGGGAAACGCCAGTCTGTTGCGAGAGCTCCAGCCGGTCACCTTCCTAAATAAACAGAAAGCTGCCGGAATAACGTCTCGCCTGGAGCTGCGGGGATGTGTAGTCTCAGGCTTCAAAGGGCCCACAGACATCTTCCAGTTCAAACCTCTCTCGCTTTCCCTACTCCCAGGCTTCGGTGAACTACCTCCCGCGCCAGGGAGCTCACTGCCAAAGGAGGAGGCTGGTGCCCTTTTCAGACAGGGCGGTTTTCAAGGTTAAAAAGTTCTTCCTGGTGTTGAGCTGTGGGCCTCCTTGTGGCTTCAACCCACACAACTTGTTTCTGGGCTCCGAGTCACCCAGGCCAAGTCACTGCTCTTCCCCTGATGCCATGTTTTTTTGTTTTTGTTTTGAATATTTATTTATTTTATCATTTACTTGGCTGCACCGGGTCTTAGTCACGGCACGTGGGATCTTTGTGGTGGCATGAGGGATCTTTAGTTGCGGCATGTGAACTCTTAGTTGCAGCATGTGGGATCTAGTTCCCTGACCAGGGATCGAAGCTGGGCCCCTTGCAAAGGGAGCATGGAGTCCTAGCCACTGGACCGCCAGGGAAGTCCCCCCGCTTCCCCATGCTATGTTTGAGTTCAGTGGTCTTTCTCCTTCTGGATAAACAATGCAGGTTCTTCCTGCCTCCCCTACAAAAATGTTCTGCCCCCACCCCTGCCCTGCCCCCAGCCCAGGCAGACGGAGGTGGGCTTGTAAATTGACGTACCTGGACATCTGGTGATGCTCCAGACCTGGTGTTTGGACCTCAGCAACCCAAGATTATCCTCTCACCCCTGCTCTGTGCATTCTTTACTGATAGCTGTTGATCAATGTAAATCCCCCCACCGCCAGCATAGCACCAGCACCTGGGACCTTGTTAGAAATGCCAATTCTCAACCCCACCCCAAACTGAGTCAGAAACTCTGGGGGTGCAGCCCAGCAGTCTGTGCTTCTGCTATGCACTGAAGTTCGGGAGCCATGGTGCTAGGTCAGTACCTAGTACTGGCTGCAGAGTAGAATGACCAGAGTAGTTTTAAAAGTCTTGATGCTCAGTACCCTACACCAATTTAATCAGCAGTTATAGGTTGGTTTCTTTGAAAGCGCCTCAGGTAATTCAAGTTCATACTCAAGTTTGCAATCAAGTTTGAGGACCAATACACTAAGCAGTCTGTTAGGTGTTTCATATTAGCCCAATTAATCTTGCCCAATAATGGCCACTTTACAGGTGATGAAATGACAATTCAGAAAGGTTAAGTAACTTACCTAACAGCTAGCAAGGTGTGAAGTCAGAAAAGGGGCCAGGGCTGCCTGACTTCAAAACCTGTGCTCCACCCTCTATATCCCTGCTGCTGAAAGTGTGCTCTAGGGACCAGCAGCATTGGCATCGCTCGTGAGCTTATTAGAAATGCATGTTACCAGGCCCTACTCCAGACCTCCTGAATCCGAACCTGGGGTGTATTTGAACAAGCCTTCCAGATGATTCTGATACGTTTGAGAACCACAGTTCTACTACCTTGCTACTCAATGTTTGGTCTGCGGACCAGCAGCATCTATATCATCCGGGAGCTTGTTAGAAACAGAATTTCCAGCTCTGCTCCAGACCTACTGAACCAGAATGTGCATTTTAAAAAACTCCTCAGTTGTCTTGTATGCACAGTAAGGCTTGAGAAACACTGGTTCTCAAACTTGCTGCACACTGGAATCATCTCTGATGCTTGGGTCCCATTCCCAGAGATTCTGGTTTAATTGATTTGGGATTTAGCCTGGGAATCAGACTGTAAAAGCTCCTCAGGTGGGCTTCCCTGATGGCGCAGTGGTTAAGAATCCGCCTGCCAGTGCAGGAGACACGGGTTTGAGCCCTGGTCCGGGAAGATCCCACATGCCGCGGAGCAACTAAGCCCGTGTGCCACAACTACTGAGCCTGCACTCTAGAGCCCACGAGCCACAACTACTGAGCCCACGTGCCACAACTACTGAAGCCTGTGCGCCTAGAGCCCGTGCTCCGCAACAAAAGAAGCCACCGCAATGAGAAGCCTGCGCACCACAACGAAGAGTAGCCCCTGCTCGCCACAACTAGAGAAAGCCTGCACGCAGCAAGGAAGACCCGACGCAGCCAATACATACATACATATATACATACATAAATAAAATTTATTAAAAGCTCCTCAGGTGATTCTAATATGCGGCAAAGTTTGAGCACCACTCACTATTATGCCTATTAGTGTAGATGAGGCTGAAGGTGACTGGAACCAGAGAGGTGGGTGTGGGGAAAGAAGGCAAAGAAAGCTTACCAGGTCCAACGGGAGTGCAGAAGATGAAGCCCCTGCTCCATGATGAGTCCCTCCCAGTTGAACAGTGTGTAGAGGACCCAGGAAGGAGTCGGGCTGAGTCAGGTGACTGCCTCAGCCACCCACCCTCACACCATGCTCATCTGCAAGTCCTGGGCTCTTGGTATCCACAAGGTGATACTTGCAGATTTATCTTCTGCAAAAATGCTGAGCTGGGCTAACTGAAGTCTGGTCCAGCCAATGCCCCTCCCCCTTTGTATGCTTTGGTGACCTCAGGGCTCAGTCCCAGCTTGAGAGGAGCTCATGGGTCTGGGGAATGCTGTGCCCAGAAGAACTGGCCTGGTTATTACCATGCTGGGGTCTCAACCCTCCCTCTGTTCTCCTGAAGCAACTGGTAAGGGGTTGAGGTTGGAGGAAACACAGGAGAGCTTGGTCTGAAGCAGGCAGGTAAGGTGTGGGACGATGATGCTGAGAGCTGCTTATCAGTGCTTACTGTATGTCAGTCACTTTTCTGGGGTGCTTTACAAACATTATTTTATCCCACAACTATTATATGAAATCAGTATTTATACTCCCATTTCCCAGATCAGGAAACTGAGGCCCAGAGATGTTAAGGTCCTTACTCAGTATCACCATCAGTAAGCGGTAGTACCTGAATTTGAACCCAGGCAGCTGAACTCCAGAGCTGGTGCCTAAACACTAAGCTATATATTGGGGTGGGGGGAACAGGTGATAAGACTTAGAACCCCTGCATAAATGCAATTTGTAGAGCATGGAAAGGTCCACCTGCTTAAAAACATCTTCAACAGCTTGCCCGGAAGTCACCTATTAGCATTCTTTATCTGATTTTAAAAACAATCTCTTTGCATTTCCATTAAATGGCAGATATGCTACTGAGAGACGCACATGAACCCCTTTTGCCCATTATCACAGCATAGATTAATATTCATTGGATTAGTTGGCTAGACCAGCTGGAGAAAGATTTGGAAGTTTCTGGAGTTGATGGTGGGGTGAGGGGGGGCGGGTTGGGGTGTTGAAGGGGGCTGTGTAGATCTACTGCCACCTGGTGGTGATCTCTCAGAAGTGGCAGTTGCTGGTCACCGAGAGGCCCAAACACCATGTTCCCCGAAGGAAGACCCGAGCACCTGTGTGGCCTGAAGCCAGACAGAGGAAGTTCGCTCTGTTCACATGGTCTTCTGTTTGGTAAAATTTGCAAAGCAAGGATATTTTTGTACCTTTTTTCTTAAAAGGGCCATTGAGATTACATAAGCTTCAGGCCCCACAAAACCAGCATCTACCTGGCCTGTCATTTCTATAAAGAGTCACAGTTCTTTATCAGGCCAGGAGGATTATTCCAGGGACTCTGCAGGGAGGAGTTGTGAAGCTCAGTACAAACTCAGCACGAGCCTGCCTTGCTCTGACCTTGCCATTCAAAGCGTGGTCTGTGGATACAGTGACCGACTGTTCTGGTTTTCCAGGACTGAGTGGTTTCCTCGGATGTGGAACTTTCAGTGCTAAAACCAGGAAAGCCCGTGGCAAACTTGGGTGAGTCAATTACTCTATCTGTAGACCAGCAGTGCTGGCGTCAGCCTGGAAGTTTTTTTAGAATGCAGTTTCAGCCCTCACCCCAGAACTACTGGGTCAGAATCTGCATTTTCCAAGAACCCCATGAGCTTCAGGTACACATTATAGATGGAGGGCTCTGCCTCCCCCAAGAAAAGAAGGGCCTACCCCAGCCCTGAAATGTGTGCCTGCAAGGGTCTCATCTGCTGGGAAAACTCCACAGCGTGGTTCCCACTGGACTTTAATTCTGATAACAAAAGGCCAGACCTAGCTGGCTCCTGTTTCCTTGGCTACAACAGGAGTCACAGTGATACAGACCACCCAGGGCAGGTAGGCACAAAGTGCTTCTCTCTCCTCTGCCTGAACTGGATTCTCCTTGGGGGCAAGGCTGCTGTTTGCTGAAGAAATGAATGGGCAGTCATGTGAAAATGCCTTGAGGGAATTCCCTGGTGGTCCAGTGGATAGGATTCCACATTTTCACTGCTGAGGGCCTGCGTTCAATCCCTGAAAAAAGAAAGAAAGAAAGAAAGAAAGAAAGAAAATGCCTTGAAAATTGTTAGATGAGATTTAATTGTAGGTGTGATTGAATACATTGTGATCTGTTGCTCTTAGGCATGGAATGGTCAGAAATTGTTATCATCATTACTCCTATTTATTGAGCAATTACTATACACCAGGCACAGTTTTGAGCACTCTACAAGTATTAACCCACTGGTACTAACTACACTGGTTAACTCACTGGTTAACTATAGGTATTAACAAGGCTATGTGGTGGGTGCTATGATGATGCCCATTTCACAGAAGACAAGCTGAGGCTCAGAGGTTTATAAAAGGGATCTATCCTATCAGTGAGGCACAGAGGACAGCCAGAACGGGAAGTGACCAGGGGCCTGATGGGGTGGAGGATTGCTTCCATTCAACCACAGCTTTCTCCGTATGGGTGTATCCAGGGAAGGCCTCCAGGAAGGAAGGCAGCAAAGGAGGGCTGAGGTCACTGCATCCTCATTTGCTCTAACTTGGTTTTATTTCTCCATGCTGTTCAACTAGAAACTTCTTTCTATGAGCCAGCTCTGGGCCAAGCACCAGGCTGGGTGTGGGGAGGCATAGATAAGAGTCCTGGTTGCTGCCTCAAAGAGGCCCAGCTAGACAGACTCAGACAAGCAGACAGTTACAACAGCAGGCCTGCAAAGTGAGAGAGAGAAGCTGAGGGAGCGAGCAGGTCCCAGGGGCACATGCATGCAGTCTGGCTGAGTGTGTGCTGGGGCTGAAGCGCCTTCCCGACTGACTGTTGAAAGGAAGTGGCGGTGTGGGCCTCCAAGGAGGGAGGGTCTGGGCCAGGGGACAAACAGCATGGAGGTGAGAGGGGGCACTCCTGCCTCTTCCTTGAAGACCCCCCCTCTGTGCCCTTCCTCTTCTTGGGCCCTGTCCTGTGGATTGAATATATATTACTGCTTTCCTCCCCTTTTAAAGCAACATCTAACTGCTCTCTGGTCCTGGCTCTCTGCCAAAGGCGAGTAGCAGTATTCATGATTTCATCAGCATGCTGGGGGGTTCACTTGCCAAAGCTCTTCTGCTATTGGAGATGCTCTTGCTCTTTTTGTCAGACAGACTCCTGGGCACTAATTACAAAGATGTGGGCAAACTGTAGGGAAGCCGCAAGGGTTGGCCTAGACCCTACAGGTGGTACAGAGGGGCACAGTTGGCCATCTCTAGGCCTGAAGAGAAGGGAGGAGACTGGAACCTGGGGAGAGAGCTGGGTGTGAAGAGGCCGCCCTGCAGATCTAAGACTTTACGGTCCTGGATTGTATAGGGAGGAGGGGTGGGAATGACGTCTGTCTCCTCCTTCTTCCCAGTCCCCGGCCAATGCCTCCCATTGGTGAAACAGAGGGCAAGGGGCTGGAGGATGCAGTCCTAGAAGTCAGCCTCTGGGGGGCAGAAGCAGAGCTGGGTGAAGAAGGGCACAGAGTGGGTGTGGCTCTGGGCAGGCAAATGGAAGCTATTCACTGCCAGTTCTTATTGATCAATGTTGTGGGCTGAATGGTGTCCCTCCAAAATCCATACATTGAGGTCCTAACCCCCAGTACCTCAGGATGTGACTGTGTTTGGAGATAGCATCTTTAAAGAGGTATTTAAGTGAAAATGAGGTCATTAGTTTGGGCCCAAATCCAATATGACTGGAGTCATAAGAAGAGGACATGGACACACACAGAGGGAAGACCGTGTGAAGCCACAGGGAGAAGACAGCCATCTACAAACCAGGGAGAGAGGCCTCTGAAGAAACTAGCCCTGCCAACACCTTGATCTCTGACTTCCAGCCTCCAGAACTGTGAGACAATAGATTTCTGTTGTTTAAGCCATTCAGTCTGTGGTATTTTGTTATGGCAGCCCTAGCTACCCAATAGTCAATAAGCTATTCAGCACGTAACTTATCAATTATGCATTTGCCTCTCTGTCTCCCCCTCTGGACAGCCAGCTTCTCCAGGACTCAGCACAGGGTCAGGTGGGCGCCGAAATGTTTGTGGGATGAATGGATAATTTAACAAGAAAATAAAACATTAAGGTGATCTATGAAATATCATCAAAATGTTGCAGTCTCAGGTGGCAATCAGTGGATTACAGGACACAACAGCAGAAGTGATGCTGTAACAGCCACTAGACTTGCCTGTTACAAGCACTTACTATGTATAGGCACTGTGATGTGTGCTTTACATGAATGATCGCTTTTACTCTGGCAATGAGCAGACACTGCCAGATGTTACATGGGGAAAGAGAGGCTTGAAAAGTTACGTAAGTGCCCAAGATGACAGGAGTAGTGGGCACATCTACAGTGTGATGCAGTGGGACAAAATGGGGCCAAGCGGTATTGTGGAAGGAATATGACCTTCTGGAGAGTTTACAAGCTCTATTCCTTTATCTGTAAGATTGTCAGGACATGATCTATGGCCTCAGGTAGCTGAACTATTGAAGGAGATAATCCAGGTCCCTGGTGTGGTGCATGGCATGAGTGCATCAGCTTCTTGCAGCATTGAGAGGCCCGGGTGAGAAGACAGAAAACCTCTTCTGTCCATTCTGCCAGTCCCCAGCTCCCTCCTACGTGATGAATGAATGCTCCCTGGGATGCAACTTCCTGTTGCAGGTTCAGAGGGTTCCCAATCCATCTTTGCTCCCACATCTCCATGGTTCCTTACACAACCCACCAACATTCCGTTCTCAGTCACAGAAGCATGAAATAGGACGCTGGTGGGGAAACTTGAAAGGCTCAGAAGAGGAAGGGACTTCCCCAAGAAGATCTAGAGAGAAAACTGCCACCTTGCAAATTCCTCCCCCATCGAGCGTTTGGGTCTTTGGCTCCCTTCCCTGAACTTGGAATAAGCCCTTCCAATTCTTTAGCAGCGGTAACTGGGTAACAGCAGTGGCCTACAGGGCAGGCCTCAGTGAGAGAAGGGAAGTGTGTCTGTGGTCTGGGCTGGCAGCTAGTTCTTACTTGGACGGAATTAGAAACTTGTTTTGAAGCCTGGGAAGACTATATTTAGCTGCAAGTATGTTTGCTCTCCCTAGAGCAAAGTCTTGTAGACCTGCCTAGGACTCCACGCTTGGCCCAGCGGCCAGAGCTGTGCTCTCTCTTCCCTGCTCCAGAGGGTCCTGAGGCAGCAGTGAAACCCACCTGTCGGCCCTCGGCCTCAGATCACCCTGTCCCCTGCCCCTGGGGCCAGTTCTGCCTGACTTCCTCAGCCCATCAGTCTCCAGCCAGAGGCATGGCTGAGGAGGCATTGTGGGGTCCTAGAAAGTGCCCAGGTGGGGCTGGAAGCCTGGCTCTGTCAGTTACCTATCAGATAAGTTACTTAACCCCCTGTGGCCTCACATTCTCATCTGTAATGGGGATAACAACAGCCAGTTGTGGGTAGGTGTGTGGATTCGGTGAGAGAACACAAGCAAGCGTTAACTGCTCGTCAGACATCCCCCCTCCACCTCACCAGCCTCCCAGAGAGCAGGGAGGACTCTGGGATGACTTGACATTCTTTCCTGATGACAAAGATAATGGGCTCCCGGAAGATATTGTGTGTGTATGTGATTCAGAACATTTCACTGGATTAAACAGTTCAAAAATGAATACAAACTCTTCACAGGTCAAACTCTGAGGGATACATAAAGAAAAAAAATTCTCCCTTCCCCTCCTGCAATCTCACTGGAGATGATCAACGTTCACAGCCGTGGGTGCCTTTCCACATAGTTTCTATCCTCATACAAACATGTCTAAAAGATTTTTTTTTCTTTAGATTAAAGACGCTTCTCTGCAATTTCTTTTTTCATTTAACAATAAGTCATGGCATTCATCTAGGTCAATACGTATGGATCTAGCTCGTTCATTTCAATAGCTGCATAGGACTCCATAGATTATATGAAGCATAATTTTCCAGCCATCTCCCATTCGATGGATGGGAGGGTGCATTACAAACAATGCTGCAATGACGATCTCTGCACAAATATCCTCGTGAAATTGTGTTTTAATTTCTATGGGGCACTTTACCCAAAGTATGACTGTTGGGCCAAAAGGTTATCCTTAGAGGATACTTCCCCAGATTTTTGAGTTTCCTTCTCGGAATTTGTTTGTTCCGGACACTTTCACTTTTCAAGCTCTAAGGAACAGCTAGCTAGCGACGCCTCCCGGGGAGAAAACACTAGCTGCCCGCAGCATCCCTATTAGAGCGCATGCAGGTGGCGCTCCAGGGCTAAAGGGTTTAGTGGGGAGCACTAAACAGTAGGAGACGGAGGACGGAGGCTTGGGCTCTAGGGTGACCCTGGGCAGGCGACGTTCCTCCCTGGACCTCAGTTTCCTTCCGCGCAGTCTTTGACTCCAACTAAAATTAGGTGCAGCCCGGACCTAGAGCTGGTGATCTCTTATCCTGCCTTATGAATTCCTAGACTAGTTGGCTCTCCCAGGACGTAGGCTGCGCCTCCCTCCTCCCTCCCCATCATCTTCCCTCCGCACGGCCCGGTCTTCTCGGGCGGAGTCGGCTCAGTAAGGCTAGAAAGGGTAAAGCAACCACCACAATTAGCCCCTCCCCTGGATCGGTCATTTATTGCTTCTGCCGGGCTTTGGCTCGCTCCCTCCCTGGAGGCTCGGCTATCGAGTGCTCCTGTCTGAACCTGTTATATAGCCGATGGCGTGGCCGATGCGGCCATCCTTTGCTTCTGCCTGGCTCCGCCCTCCCGTTGGGGCCGGGGCGGTAGCCCAGAGATCCGCGGCTCGGCCCGCGACTTACAGTCACTTTTCTTGTTGCGGGCGCTTCCGGTTCCGGTACGAGGAGCCGCACGGGATCCGAGGCGCCGGGCATGGCGGGGAGCCGCCTGGAAACCGTGGGGAGCATTTTTTCGCGGTGCGTGCTCGGAGCCGGGGTGGGCCGAGGGCGCCTCCCCTTTTTACGCCCTTTCTTCGGTGGATCTGAGTCCGGCCAGGCCTCTCTTGTGCTCTCTCCTGTTTCTGAAGAATTGTGCTTGACTGCGTCACCCCCTGGATTTCTTAGCTCTCACGTTCAAGATCGCACCTCTCCGCTCCCCGAGTGGAGGTCTCGAGGAAGAGGATGGGAGGAAGGGGCTGATGGGCCTGGCGGGACCGTCTTTGCATTTTCCTTGACGGGACGGGGATAGGGCGAGGGGGGTGGGACGCACATAAGAAGGTGGAAGGATTAACTCCCGAGCACTGTTAGGTTGGTTTCGAATATAACATCTTATCTGTAGGTAGGGGACCTCCTGCTCTGCCCTCCTTCCGGTTGTCTTCCGGACTCTGTGACCCCGCCGGTGTCCCAGGCTGCGGCTACACTGATTCTCTGACTGACCTTGGTTCTTTTTTAAAAAATTAATTAGTTTATTTATTTTTGGCTGCAGTGGGTCTTCTTGCTGTGCGCTGGTTTTTTTCTAGTTGCGGCGAGCGGGGGCTACTCTTCGTTGTGGTGCGCGGGCTTCTCATTGCGGTGGCTTCTCTTGTTGCAGAGCACGGGCTCTAGGCGCCCGCGCTTCAGTAGTGTGGCACGTGGGTTCAGTAGTTGTGGCACACGGGCTTAGTTGCTCCGTGGCATGTGGGATCTTTCCGGACCAGGGCTCGAACCGGTGTCTCCTGCATTGGCAGGCGGATTCTTAACCACTGTGCCAGCAGGGAAGCCCTCTGACCTTCGTTCTTTACCCTTCCTTCAGGACGCGGGACCTGATTCGGGCTGGTGTGTTGAAGGAGAAGCCCCTCTGGTTTGACATATATAATGCCTTCCCCCCACTGAGGGAGCCGGTCTTCAGAAGGCCCCGCTTGCGATACGGCAAAGCTAAAGCTCAGATCCAGGACATCTTCTACCACGAGGATCGGATTAGAGCGTGAGTGCCGGGCCCGTATGGTGGACCGGAGGCTGCAGAACTTGAGAAGGAAAGGTTTAGCCAGCAGTCTGGCAACTTAAATAGGAATTGAGTCTGGGCTTGCTCTGTGGAGCCGGTCTTGTATATCTAGCCGGATTAGGGAATCAGAGCCCCTCCCCCATGTGAGAGAAGCAGAAGTTCGGAGAAGTAGAATCTGGAGCCCAGCAACTGACTGATCATTGCAATCATAGCTACCTGTTTCTGCACATCTGTTTGGTGGCTGGCACCGTGCTAAGCCCTTAACCAACGTTATCTCATTTAGGTTGTACTTCAGCCCTTCAAGGTCGGTATCCTCGTCTCCATTTTAGTCATGAGAACAATGAGGCTCAAGGTCAACTTACTGGGAATTCACTGACAAAGCCCTTTCCCTCAAATACGGATGTCAGTTAGTTTTTAGTATCCAGTGTGTGTACAGTTTCTTTTCTCTTTAAATGTTAAGATCAGAGATTGTGCCTAATTGAAATTAATACATATCCCTTATTCTTACCCCTATTCCTGGATGTAAGAAAACAATTTATAAAGTCATTTTCTCTATTGAGGTCCAGGCACCTTTCACTTGGGGAATCTTTTTTTTTTTTTTCCCTCCCACAACACTCCTTTGAGGTAGGAGAACAAGTATGTTCTGGCTGTACTTGGAAATTTTCAGAGATCTTTGGGGCATTAAATACTTTTTCAGTACTTTTCTGCTCAGGTCCATTGCATGCTCTCAGTCAGGATGCTTTCAAGGTCATTTACACATTAAAATCATTTGTGCTTCTACTGTGTGCGTAGCAGTGGAACTGGATGATGGTCACTGGAGAATGTGGAATATTTTACTGCTTCCTCTTTTATTGCTGTTAAGGCCAAAATAATAACACCTTATACTTACATAGTTTTTTGAACCTTTATCTTTTGGGCTTTTTTTTTTTTTTTTTGGTGTTTTTGATATTTTTAAGAACTTATAACAAGAAAATAAATTTCAGGTTTATCAAAACCTAAATGTAAAAAGTGAAGTCGTAAAAGTTCTAGAAGAAACTATGGGATAATTTAAAAAATAATCTCAGTGGTAAAAGCCTACCTAAGCATGATATAAAAACCCAGAAGCCATAGATGAAAATATTAAAATTTCTGCACACAAAACTACCATAAGCAAAATCAAAAGTCAGGTGACATACTGGGAAAAAATTTTGCAACATGTATGACAGAGGGCTAATTTCCTGTTTATATTGCTATAAAGTTTGTTTATGAGTCAATAAGAGAAAGACCAAAAGGAAAAATAGGCAAAGAACGTGGACAGGTCACAGAAAAGGAAATTCATTTGCTTTTAAACATGAAAAGATGTTTAACCTGTTTCATAAGAAAAGCAAAACTACAGTGAATTATAATATTTCACCTGTCAAATGGACAAAGATCAAAGAGTCGGAAGATATAATTAGGTGCGGGTATGGAGAAATAGGCGGTCTCCTGCCTTCCCGGTGTGTGTATAAGTTGGCACAGCCCCTTTGGCAAGCATTCTGGCAATTTGCAAGGCCAAATTACAAAGGCACATACCTTGACCCAGCAATGCCATTTTTATGAAATTATTCCACAGGCTTATTTGCACGATACACTAAGAAATATAGATAAAGGTAATCATTGCAACACTGTCTAAAGTAGCAAAGGACTAGAAACAATCTACGTGCCCTGATTTGAAATGATCTCTGAGAAATATTAAGTAAAAAGGCAAGATGTGTTTACTATCCTTGGGGTTAAACAGTGTGGCTGGGGACAGGGAATGATAGATGCGTGTTTGGTTGTATAGTGATAGAACATTCCTGGGTGGATGCACAAGAAGCGGGTTAGTGTTGCTTAAGGGGAGGGGAACTGGGAGTTGAGGGTGCAGAGGTGAGGAGGAGTGTTACTTTTCACTGGATACCTTTCTGTAACATTTGATGTATTTACCATGTGCATGCACTGCTTATTTAAAACGAACAAAAATGGTCTGTAGGTCACGTTATACTCAATTCCTCAGGGCCCAGCAGTTATTCTTCCCTCCATTCTTGGCCATGATCTATAACTGGAGATTTATATGGTGTTGTTTTGTACTTCCTAGGAAATTTTATTCAACCTATGGATCTGGTCAAAAAGCTTTTGATCTGTTCAATCCAAACTTCAAGTCTACCTGTCAACGGTAAGCCATTCCACAAGTCTTCGGTTACCTTTCTTTTTTTAGGATTTAATTGTCAATTTGAGGAGTTTTGTTGCATTCCACTTGAGGAAAAAAATGTTCCTATAGGAAGATCTCTTTTTTTTTAAATTAACTCTTTTTTCTTTTTTTAAACCATAGGTCCTTGTTGGTTATCTGTTTTTTTTTTTTTTTTTTTTTTAAAGGATTTTCTTATTTATTTATTTATTTATTTATTTATTTTTGGCTGTGTTGGGTCTTCGGTTCGTGCGAGGGCTTTCTCCAGTTGCGGCAAGCGGGGGCCACTCTTCATCGCGGTGCGGGGACCGCTCTTCATCGCGGTGCGCGGGCCTTTCTCTATCGCGGCCCCTCCCGTCGCGGGGCACAGGCTCCAGACGCGCAGGCTCAGCAATTGTGGCTCACGGGCCCAGCTGCTCCGTGGCATGTGGGATCTTCCCAGACCAGGGCTCGAACCCGTGTCCCCTGCATTAGCAGGCAGATTCTCAACCACTGCGCCACCAGGGAAGCCCGGTTATCTGTTTTAAATAGAGCAGTGTGTACATGTCAATCCCAGACTCCCCAGGAAGTTCTCTTAAGGGAATACTCGGGACTGTGTAATAGCATGTCTTGACAACTGAATAAACAGACTGAAGATGTGACTGCTTGGAATTCTAGGTTTGTGGAGAAGTACATTGAGCTACAGAAACTTGGAGAAACAGATGAAGAGAAGTTATTTGTGGAAGCAGGGAAGGCTTTATTGGCAGAAGGTGTCATTTTAAGACGAGTAGGAGAAGCAAGGACTGTGAGTATTTTATTAGCAGAACTGTTACTAGGATTGGTTGTCTGTTTGTCAGAGGTTAAAGGAAGGCTTGGTTTTCTTTCCCCAACCGTGGCTCCTGGTCAAATACTGTTAGATTGAATAGACTAGAATTTTGTGGTAAGGACTGCTGCTTGGAACAAGTGAGTTGTCATGAGGGCTTTTTTTTTTTTTTTTTTTTTTAAGGATTTTCTTTTTAATTAATTAATTTATTTATTTTTGTCTGTATTGGGTCTTCGGTTCGTGCGAGGGCTTTCTCCAGTTGCGGCAAGCGGGGGCCACTCTTCATCGCGGTGCGGGGACCGCTCTTCATCGTGGTGCGCGGGCCTTTCTCCATCGCGGCCCCTCCCGTTGCGGGGCACAGGCTCCAGACGCGCAGGCTCAGCAATTGTGGCTCACGGGCCCAGCTGCTCCGTGGCATGTGGGATCTTCCCAGACCAGGGCTCGAACCCGTGTCCCCTGCATTAGCAGGCAGATTCTCAACCACTGCGCCACCAGGGAAGCCCTGTCATGAGGGCTTTTAACATCGTGGTTCTGTAGAGACTTTTACCATGTTTATTATTTGTTGTAATCAAATTTGACCTGAGATATTAATGTTAGATTTTTGAGTCAGTGATAGAATGTGCTAGTCATATAGCTTCAGCTGATTAATTGAGTGAAAGTCATAACATCTGTGTGACGTACTTATATCTGGTCTTTTAAGCAACAGGATGGTAGTCACATTACCTGGAAATCTGAACCCATGGGTGTCGAACCCCAGACTGCGTTGGAGAACCAGTCTCTGAAAGAAGATCCACAAGCCCAGCATTTGGGGGCACCTGGAGAACAGTCGACAGGCCTCTCACCTCCCTGAAGAACTTGTATGCTGTGTATATTGACATCCAAACTGGATTCACTACATGAATGTTGTACTATTTTTAACAGTTGAACTGTGTAAATGTTTCTTGATCTCTAAGGCATCATGTTTGCCTTCTTTTGGTTCCCACTTCTAGGTTGTCATAAAGCTCTGTATCATGGTTTGAAGAAGCAGTTAGGTGAACTTTTATGTTAGGGCGGTATTAAACAAAGAATTCCTTGGTGCTTATAAAGTAAATTTACTTTAAAATTGTAAATAGCATGAGGAAACCTTTGTAAGTATTGTTTGAATGGGACTCATTCTGAGTAGGTTTGCTTGGAGTTTTGTGTTCACATTTGATTCTCTGGTATGTTTCTCTTCTCTTCATCCATCAGACTTTTACTTGCACATCAGGTGTGGTTCCCTGGCCAACTGTGTCTGCAGCTAATCTTTGTACTTTTTGCTTGAGAGGCCAGGCTGACTTGTGCTTTGCAATAAGCATGAGGACCTATCCTTGATGATGGACCAAGGCCAAAACTATTACTTTAATCTCATGGATTGAGTGCTGGAGATGGTTAGCATAGACCTGCAGGTAGTAGGCTGCTCAGGAAAGATTTGTTGAGTGAATGAATGATTACATCCCGCTGAAGACTGAATTCAGATGACTTCTCTGTAGGTAACTGGGTTGCCAAGAGGGATGACACTCTTCACCGGCGTCCACCTTCCTCCCTGGTGTCGGTGTGCTTACGAGTTTTTACCGACTCTCCTGCTTTCTTCATTTCCTTATCTTTTACTGAATAAATAAAACACCCTTCAGCTATTAGTTTTCAGCTATCAGTAATTTGCTGCTCCAGAAACTTCTTACTTTAAAACTTGTGTAGCTTTTCCCCCCCTGTTCCTGTGTGCAGTCTCTTCTGTCTCCTGGCATGTCAAGGGCGGGGCCCACGCCCCGCAGACCGTACACCTTGCACATGGTGCTCAGGTAATGGAAGGTCAGTGAGTACATGAGGCAAAAGCCATTCTCAGCGATGCTGCTTCTCCCCCCAACCTTTGTCACTGTTGTACAATTCCTCTTGTTTAGGGAATGCTTTACATTTAGATGGGGAAGTAAATTACATCCATTCGACATTAGGCAACCACTGGGTGCCGGATACTGGGCCTGGCCTTGGGAGGAAGACTTCGGCAGGTGGAGGGGTTGGCTCTGTCTCAGAGGAACGACCGTGGTTCCCTCATTCTCAGAAACCTCATCTTTCTGGGATTTGAAAGGTGGTTTCTTTGTCAGAGTAATGAAAACGTTTAAAAAAATTATTTGTTGCATAATTAAAAAGTTATACATGCTCATGGTTCAGAATTTGAAGGTGAAAAGTCAATCTCCTTTCCACTCCTGTCCCCTGGCCCTCCCATTTTCCCTTCCCTGGGGCCACCACTATCACCTTTCCAGAAATAATTTTGAGTGTGTACAGGGGGACACAACGTATACTGTTCTGTACCTTGTTTTCCAGTTAATGTCTCAGAGATCCTTTGTATGGACGCGTAGCAAACCTTGAGGTTGACCCTCAGTGATCAAAACATAGTCAAGGGGCTTCCCTGGTGGCACAGTGGTTGAGAATCTGCCTGCCAATGCAGGGGACACGGGTTCAAGCCCTGGTCTGGGAAGATCCCACATGCCGCGGAGCAACTAGGCCCGTGAGCCACAAGTACTGAGCCTGCGCGTCTGGAGCCTGTGCTCCGCAACAAGAGAGGCCGCGATAGTGAGAGGCCCGTGCACGGCGATGAAGAGTGGCCCCCACTTGCCGCAAATAGAGAAAGCCCTCGCACAGAAACGAAGACCCAACACAGTCATAAATATAAATAAATAAATAAATAAATATGCTTGTACTTTGCAGATTTGAATAAAGAGTATAAAAAAAAAAAACATAGTCAAAGGGAACGTCATTGTGAGCAGCTGAGTGGCGGGTGCCAGTTCACACAGCCGGGTTGGGTTGCACGATATGAGGAGGGGTCTGCGTGCTGCAGGGCTGGGTTGGGAGCATGCTCCCGCCTTCCCTGTCCCCAACCCCGAGCCAGAGAGAGAATCCAGGAGCCCCAGCGCCCCAAATAGAAGGATCCCTGAACAGCCACGCCCCTCCCCACTGGCAGCTGCTAGGGCGGTGGGTGACCAACGTCTAGGCTTCTGAGAAAGCCAGGATGGGAAATCTTTAAAAAAAAAAAAACATTGTCAAAGGTGTGAAGCTTCCTTGGGGAATTCAGAACTCTTCCCATGGTCAGTGTGGGCAAAAGCCATCACCAGGTCCCTCTAGTGTTTGGAGAGAATGGAGGTGTGACCTCATTCTTGGCTTTAAGGAGCTTAAAATCTAGTTGGGAAGATAAGAGTGACTTTCAAAACAAGATGAACAGGAATCCTTTTATATTACGGAGGGAGTGTAGAGAGTCGGGGAGAGGGATCAGCCCTGGACTAGTCTAGGACCACTGCCTGGAGAGCCTTGAAGGGCAGGTGGGACGTGAAGTGTGCGTGCTGTTTCTTTTGCCCGGAGCACCTCCCTGACACCACAGTCTTTAGAAACCGTACCTTCACAGCCCTTTCAAAAGCGATCTCTGCTCGCAAGATTTACCAGCATCCAAATTGAGTCTCAAGTCCCTGTCGAGACACTCGCAGGCTGCGCTCACTGCAGTCGGCACCCTGGGTCCACTATTTGTACTCCTGCCTGGTTGACCCTGGTCTTCCACGCCAGAGGTAACTATCCTCTCCCTGTTGAGAGTGTGAACAACCGCAGAAATTCTTATTTGTATGCACTAAATCATTAAACCAAGAGTAGACCCTCCACGTGGGTTTGCTGAGCTGAAGCCGAGGAAGGCATGTGACCAGGTGACAGTGAAGTTTGCACCAGACAAGTCTGAAGGTCTGGGTTCTAGTTCTGATTGTTCCAGTTTTTACTGGTGTGACCTTGTGCCTGTCACCGTCTCTCTGACTACAAAATAGGGATGACGTTTGCCTCTTTGGCTTCCAGTTAGTACTGTGAGAATTACTTGAGATAATGAATGCAAAACTCACTTGTAGCATGTGTGACAGGTGCCTTTATTACTCTCTTGAGGAGCAGTGGAAAACAGGTTTGAGCAGATAGGATGGGATCGGATCATGGTGGCCTCGATAACTACACAGAGGACTTGAGTGGGTATAAGGAAGTTTGAGCAAGGAAGTAACGCATAGTGAAAACTCAGGTCAGAGGAAGGTTCACCCAGATGTGACATAAAGAATAGGGTTTGGGGAGTGGGCAGGGAGGGAGGGAAGAAGAGACTTGTCAGAAAGACTTTGGTCTCTGTAGCCATCCCACTTGAAGGCAGGGATTTCAAGTTTGCAAACCTGAGTGACCAGAAGAATAACGATATCACTGACAGACAGCAAGGTGGGGAAGAGAACTTCAGTTCTCAACGTACTGAGTTAGAGGTCATGGCTCAATGTTCAAGTGGCAGACAGAGATGGGTTGGGTGTCTGGGAGATGCGGAGGAAACCTTAGCACAGGTAAGGGTTGGAGCCAGGAGAATGAACGAGCTCTCCAGGGGGAGGGTAGAGAGACACAGGGTGTGGGGACTGAGCCAGGATGGGGGAACAAGACAGTCAGCAGATGAAACAGGTCCTGCATCATCCATCATTTAAATAGAGAGGCTTGTTTAAGTGGTCCCAGAATCACCAGGTTTTACAGAGTTCTCCTTTTGCTTTTGTTGGGTAGAACTGATCCTTGATTGTGTGTCCTTAAAAGGCAAGCACAAGTCTTTTTGTAATTTTGTGTAGTCTTCCTCAACTTAAGATGGGGTTAAGTCCCAATAAACACATCATAAGTTGAAAATATCATAAGTTAAAAATGCATTTAATACACCTAAGCTACTGAACATAAGAGCTTAGCCCAACCTACCTTAAACATGCTCAGAACACTTCCATTAGCCTACACTTGGGCAAAATCATCTAACACAAAGCCTATTTTTATATAAAGTGTCAAATATCTCATGTAATTTGTTGAGTACTGTACTGAAAGTGAAAGACGGAATGGTTGTCAGTGTATCAGTTGTTTACCCTCGTGATTTCATGGTTGACTGGGAGCTGCCCTGCCCAGCATCACAAAAGAGTATCACAGTGCATATTGCTAGGTTGGGAGAGGATCAAAATTCCAAAATCAAAGTGCGGTGTCCACTGAATGAGTATTTTCGCACCATTGTAAAGTCTAAAAATCGTCAGTCAAACCATCGTTAAGTCGGGGACTGTCTATATAATATTTAATGTCCTGTTTTCCTGTTAGTGAAAGTGGTATTACAGAAAACCTGTGCCTCCGAAGGATTCCTGATTTTGTTAGAATGATACCCTTCCCCCTAAATCAATGATGGCTTGCCACTTGAAAACATGCAACAGATTCTTTTTTTAAACAAAGTCATTCAGGTGGGATGATAAGATTTTCTCTGAGGCTAGCTAGCACTGGTGCCTGCCTCCGTTCTTGGGCATCCATATGAGGCACGCTAGCCTTGTGCGGCCTTATCCATCCTTCTAGGCTCTCAGCTCTGACCAAGCCTTGCTCAGAACCAGGCTGTCTGTTTCCCTGACTACCTGGGACCTGGGGCATGTGACATGGTGTGGCTCTGACAATGGAAGCAGGCTGGCACTGTGGAGCTAGGAACAAGGAAAGGTGAGTCGTGTGTGTTTGGGGGGTGGGGGTGGGAGGGGGCAAGGTTATTACTTTGTTCCTGGTCCCTGTGTTCCTGCATGCTATTCCAGAACAGCCAAAAGGTGGAGGACCGGCTGGCTGGGTTAATCATGCGTTTTGAGCCTTTGATGGTGCTCGATGAGATGGATGCCTGAGCATGTTCAGTGAGCAGCTTGGTTGAGGTCACCTTAGCTGATGGAGGAAGGGCACCTGCCCTCCTGTGGAAAAGGCAGGAAATGGTTTTCCTGTCACTCCTAGGGTAGCGCTCAGTGTGGCAAGTGGGTCTCCGATTGGATGAGGCCAGCACTGGAGCAGTTTCTGTGGAGACGCTGAACCAGACAAGTGTTTATTGCTGCAGCATGAAAATGAAAAGGTTGCTAGGGGAAGGCAAAGGAGGCCGGAAGTTAAGTGCTATGTTCCCTACAAATGCCGCCTCCATGGCCCACCCCCTACCCCCCACCATCGGGGCAGATTACAGAGAAGGGATTTTCGTTAAATGTTAGCTGACAATGAAATTACATTTGGGGTATAGTTTTACCCTTGATTGATGCTTTTCCTGAACTGGAACTTAAATGTCAGTCACCTGACCTTCTAGTTGCTCAGTTCTTTTAATTAAAAGATGATTCTAAGTAACATCCAGTAGTGGTCTATTTATTATTTATCAAGCATTTTCTTTCCAGCAGTTAGTGAAAGGTCAGTCGCTTCAATGGATGCTTTGTTTTTGGTGAGCAGCTTAGATTAAAAGATATACAATCAATCTCGGCTCCCTCCTGTTTGCTCATGGGCAGGACACTGTTTAATAGTCATTGTGGCATTTAGGATCGCAGACCTCTTGAAACATGCAGAAAAGTGCACTTGCATCCCTTGCTGCTGAACATTTCTCCAAAAGTAAACATCAGGTGATTATGGTTAATAATGAGATATTGATTGTTTGAAAATGTCACCGCCTGGGACCTTGGCCCCAGCACCGCTAGATGGCGCTGCACTCTCATGCTGATCGGCCACAATCATTTCATTTCCTTGCCTCGGGGTACCTTGCCTTTCAAGGTTGGCGAGTGTCCTTGTAAAATGGTGTTCTGCCTGAGATTTAGGAAGCTGAGGTTCTGGGGTGCCCGGGATAGGGTAGAGATGGGAGCGGATGGGCCTCCGGGCAGATGACAAAGACTTACCGGGTAGGGGCGGGGGATCCAGCACTCTCTGCATCATAGCAGAAGGGGAAGGACCTAACTGGTGCTGAGCCCCTGGGGACCCTGCCCAGAGCAGTGTTCTCTAACCTTCTCCAGTAAGTGACACATCTGCGAATTTGCTGCGGAGGATGGAGGGAGAGAACGGTGCAGGCAGGGGGGCAACGCGGAGCAGTGGAAAAAACCCAGGCCTTTGGAGAGACAGACCCGGGTTTGAAACCCAGATAGATCGCTTTGTCTTGTGACATTAGGGGAGTGAGTGAATGAATAGCTTGTGCCTCAGTTTCCTTATCTGTAAAACAGGAATACTCACATCTACCTCTTGGAGTTGTGAGCAAATGAGCATGAACAAATCAGATGTGTCTTCGCTCTCCCTGCTTGAAGGCCTCAGCAACTGTTGATTCCCACTGGGTGGAGACGAATGTGCTTTAGATCAAAATGCAGAAGAAACCAAACAATGGTGTTGTGTACCTTTTCACCAGCCACCTGTTTAACCATTTATCTTTTCTCAACCCTTCCCCCCTAACAGTTACCATCTCCTTTATCTTCTTCCAGCCTTCTAGCACCCAATCAATCAATCAGTCAATCAATCAATCAAAAAAGACAAAGGAGGAAACCAAACACCATCCTGTGAACTTGTCCACTATTGGAACTTACCCAATGCTGGTAGGTTTCACTGAAAAACTTGCTTTTCTTTAGTTATTTCTTAGGCAGATAGTGTGTGTGTACGTGTGTGTGTTTGTGTGTGTGTATAGAAACCGGTGTCTTAATGGCATTCCTTCTGTCCCTTCTTTCCTTCCTCATTGTTGCTCCCCTGCCCTCCTTGTGTTAAACTTTTCTCCTTTCTTTCTCCCCCCTGCACCCCAGATTGTGGAGGGAAGCTAGAGGGTCACAACCTAGAGGCCCAGCAGAAGAAAACCTCAGAGACATTGTTTCTGGGACCTGGGGCTGCTCAGCAATTGTGGCAGGAGTTTCTGGAACTCCCTCTGGTCCTCCTCCCAGTGAAGGGCAGGAGGTCGTGGGTGCCAGGGCTGAAATGGTGGGTCGGATGGGAGTGCGGTCCGGAGAGCCAGAAAGATCTGTTAATTGTCCTTGCCCCTGTCCAGTGCCCCTCTCCCTCCATTTGACCCTGGCTGGTCTGCAGGTGGGTTGTGGGACCCCTCTGCCTCTGGTCACCCAGGATGCTAGGTCAGGGGAGCACAGGGCTTAGGGTGCCACCCAGGTGCGCTGGGAGGAAGAGCTCTCTGCCTTCTTTCCTCTCAAGGTCTCAGTCAAAAGCACTGTGTTCAAATCCTGTGTGACTGTGGCTTTGGGCAGGTCACTTAACCCTTCTAAGCTGCATTCAGTCCCAGCACAGGGTCTGGAGCCTAATAGGTCCTTGAAAGTGTATTTGTTGAGTGAATGAATGAACAAAGGAATGCTTCCCCATCTCTATTGTGGGGATAATCGTATTGGCACCAAGGATGCTTTGGGGGGCAGAATGCCAACAAGATGCTCGTGTGGCAGAACTTTATAAACTCTCAAGCCTTCTACAGTTACGCGAGATAAAGGTGTGGGAAGATGGAAATGGGTGTGGAGGCGCAGGGCTGGGCTTCTCCCAGGAGAGCAGAGCCGGAGACTGTGGCCTCAGGAGAGGTGCAGAGCAGCCGGAGAGGATGATGGTCCTGTCTCTCCTGCTAAAGAATTCTGCCGGAAATGCCCACTGTTCCTCAAACCCCCTCCCGGGGTGCTCAGTTTAAACTCTAGACGTGCTCAGGATTATCTCTAGAATATTAAACATGGGGAGAGGAGGATCCTGGGCTTTATCACCAGCTTCGCCCGGCTCCTGCCAAGTGAGGTGAAACGGCCCTGCTCCAGCTCATGGCAGGGTCACGGCCTCCTCGCCCTGCTGGAGCTCATCCTCTTCCCAAGGCCTGGCTTCCTGCTGGGATCCATCCCCCTGCCAGGGCATATGTGTCACTTTGGCTCCGCAAGGCTTCCAGCCCCCTGAGGGTATAATTCAAGGAACAATGGGCTTGTGCTGTCACTGCTGCCAGCCTTGGGCTGTCACCTGTCACAGCGAGGCAGGGTCTCCAGTTCAGACCGGGCAGAGGAAGGGTCCAAGCCCAGTGCCTGGCTTACCTCAGTGACTGTGCCTGAGCCCTGGCTCCCGGTTTCGCTGTCCAGCCGCACTCATGGGGCCCCTGAGGTTAGAACAAGAGGCTTAATGTCTGAAAAATTCCAAATTAAATCCTAAGAAGGCAAACTTGTCTTTGGTAACATTGCCCCATCCCTCACTTTCCCAATTTTGGATGTGTGAGAAGAGGAAGGGGCCCTGGGAGACAGGCCAGGTGAGTAGGAACGGTCTGGTAACCTGAGCTCCAGGCAGATAAAGGGCACCAGAATATTCCATAGTCCTACAGCATTCCAGCCGGGTCTCTCCTGGCCTGGGCAACCTAACCTCCAATCCAGCATGTTCTTAAGGTTGGACCTGTTCATTCCTTCCCTTTTGATTGCTGAAGTAATCAAAATCAAATTCAGACTGGCTTCTGAAAAGAACCACTTTGAATACCTGTAAAGTCAAGAAGGTCGAATTTAGGAAACTCACATCCACAGGACTTTGTTCCCCTGAGCTGTTGGCCACTTATAATTAATATTAATGAAAGATAGATGACAGATGCTCACTGCTCAACTAGCATGCGTTGCCAAACCCCAAAGGGGTTACTTTAAGATCTAAAGGACTTGAATGTACTTTACTGTCACGTTGAAGAGAATAAAACTTTCAGGGTATAGTCAAAATTTCGTATGTATGAGAACTCACAGGCGATGTCTGCCTTAACAACACAACACAAGACGAAACAGAAAGAACTGAGTGTGCTGCCACTTCTTACTGACGTTTAAAAATAGCTCCCTTAAGCCCAAAACCGACGCAGGAGAAGACTTGAGACAGTAGATGGAGCACAGGCTGAGGCTCCTGGAGACCCCGGCCCGGGCCCCGCTCATCCACTAATTGTGACTTTGGAAAGTCATTAAACCTTTTCAGCCGTCTGTAAAATAAGGGGTTGAACTACAAGACCTCAGAAGGCCTATTCTTTGGGTCTGTGGGTCCGAGAAGAGCCACAAAGATGGGGCGAGCAAGCACATTCCAAGACTTACTAAATACTTATTTAAAATCTTTTCACTTTTTCAATTTTGATTATGGAAGCACTCGTAAAGGTAGAGAAAATAGTGTAATGATCCTCCATATGTTCATCGTGTAGACTTAACCCTTATTAATATATATATTTTTAAATTTTATTTATTTATTTATTTATTTTTGGCTGCGTTGGGTCTCTGTTGCTGTGCGTGGGCTTTCTCTAGTTGTAGCGAGCGGGGGTTACTCTTTGTTGCCATGCTTGGGCTTCTCATTGCAGTGGCCTCTCTTGTTGTGGAGCACGGGCTCTAGGCGTGCAGGCTCAGTAGTTGTGGCACGTGGGCTCTAGAGCGCAGGCTCAGTAGTTGTGGCGCACTGGCTTCGTTGCTTTGTGGCATGTGGGATCTTCCTGGACCAGGGATTGAACCCGTGTCCCCTGCATTGGCAGGCAGATTCTTAACCACTGTGCCACCAGGGAAGCCCCTTATTAATATTTTGCCATATTTGCTCGCCTATATTTTTTCTGAAGTATTTTTTTTTTTTTTTTTTTTTGGGCTGTGTTGGGTCTTCTTCTCTGTGCGAGGGCTTTCTCTAGTTGCGGCAAGTGGGGGCCACTCCTCATCGCGGTGCGCGGGCCTCTCACTATCGCGGCCTCTCCTTGCGGAGCACAGGCTTCAGACGCGCAGGTTCAGTAGTTGTGGCTCACGGGCCTAGCTGCTCCGCGGCACGTGGGATCTTCCCAGACCAGGGCTCGAACCCATGTCCCCTGCATTGGCAGGCAGGCTCTCAACCACTGCGCCACCAGGGAAACCCTGAAGTATTTTAAAGCAAGTCCAGACATGACCTCCCTCACCCAAGGCTTCAGCCTGCTTCTCTGAAAAAAAGACCTTTTCTTACATCAACACGATACCATCATTAAGCCTAATAAGATGGTAATTAAAAGTAATTTAGGGACTTCCCTGGTGGTCCAGTGGTTAAGACTCTGCGCTTCCACTGGAGGTGGTGCGGGTTCGATCCCCGGTCGCGGAACTAAGATCCCACATGCCGCGCGGTGCAGCCAAAAAAATTAATTTAATATCACCTAATACCCAGTCCATATTCAGATTTCCCCAGAGTTCCCTGAATAGGCTCTTAGCCTCCTCCTACCCCAGGTCTGTCCCTGGAGTCAACCACTGTTAACTACTTCCGGCTTTAGTGCCTCTGGTGATTACCTTCCCAGAAATCATAGTTTATACCACCACTTCTTGTTTACCAACTGCAGTCACAGTGTCTGGGCTTCCTGCTATGATAGATGAGGGTTGAGCTAACTTAGATTCTCTCTTCCTTCCACTGGGGTGTATTTCCACCTAGTTCTTCTGTATAGTAACACCTACTAAGGTTCTACTTTGGGTTGAATTGTGTTCCCCCCAAAAGGTATGTTGAAGTCCTAATTTCCGGTGCCTGTGAATGTGACCTTATTTGGCAATAAGGTCTTTGCAGATGTAATCAAATTAACATGCGGTTATACTGCATTAGAGTGAGCCCTAAATCCAATGGCTGGCACCCTTGTAAGGAGAGGGATATTTGGAAACAGACACACACAAAGAGGGAAGACAGCCATGTGAGGACGGAGGCAGAGATTGGAGAGATGCAACCACAAACCAAAGAGTGCTGAGTTTTGCCGGCAACCACCTGGAGCTGGAAGAGGCAAGGAGGGATTCTCCCTTCCAGCCCTCAGAGGGAGCATGGCCCTGCAGGCAACTTGATCTCAGACTTCTGGCCTCCAGAACTGTGAAAGAATAAATTCCTGGTGTTCTAGGCCACTCAATTTGTGGCAGTTTGTTACGGCAGCCCTAGGAAACTAATATGGTTCCTCTATCTTTGGACCATTATTGTAGGGGAAAAACTCAGTTTTCCACATTCCTATGTAGAGAAAAACCCAGTTCTTCCCCCCTGGGTGTTTCTTCTTGTCAGTTTCCTTCATTACTCACATAAAACACTTCACTTCTGGTCACCAAATAGGTGGAGGTTTCCCCCTACAACAAACGATTCTCTGAGAGACCAGCTGAGTATCCTACAATTTAATTCAGTTCTGACACTATCTACCCAGAGATAGCATCAGATCCCACAGGTTAAGAGCCCAGCCTCCCAGTCATATAAGACTGCCCACCCTCACCCCGCATACACACACACATACTTCGGATGCCAGTCACAAGCCCAGGTCATCATCTGTGCTTCGGACCAACCAGCTGTAGATCAGAGCTTCCAACGACCCCCTCCTTGGGTTTCATTAATTTGCTAGGGAGATTCACAGAACTCAGGGAAACACTTAACGTTTACCAGTTTATATGTGACAAAGGATCAGATGAACGGCCAGATGGAGGAGATGCTTAGGACACGGTATGGGGAAGGGACGTGGATCTTCCATACCTTCCCCAGGGCACCACGCTCCCAGCACCTCCACATGTTCACCAACCTGGAAGCATTCCGAACACCATACTTTTGGGATTTTACGGAAGCTTCATCATATAGGCATTATCAACCATTAACTGCATTTTCAGCTCTTCTCTCTCCTCAAGAGAATGAGGGGCGGGGCTAAAAATTCCAAGCTTCTAATCGTAGCTTGGTCTTTCTGGTGACCAGCCCTCATCCAGCAACTATCTAAGAGCCCACCTAGAGTCACCTCATTGGAACAAAAAACACTCCTATCACCCTGGAAATTACAGGGGTTTCAAGAGCCCTGTGTCAGGAGCCGGGGGCAGAGACCAATGCATATTTCTTGTTACAAATCACAATATCACAATTACGTAAAATGCTTATGTCTGTATTTCTTGTTCCGTCAACTACCTCGATTCTCTACTTTGTGAAATGGGGATAAGAACCAAAGGTTTCAACAGACAACTGAATGGACCCGGGGTCCGAGAAGTCGGAGGGATCCTGAGCTGCGCCAGGCAAAGGGCGGATGCTTCTGATCCGGGGCCACAGCTGCTCCAGCTCGAAGGCTGTAGAGGGTCCCAGCACCGCCGGCAGCAGGAGCGTGAGGGAGGGCCCTGCCCAGAGCTGATGCTATCTCATGTGCCTCCAGGCACCAGCCCCCAGAGTCTGCCTGCTTCCCTCTTGCTTATCACAGACCTGTTCCTCTGGAAAGGTTCCAGACGCCGGCTCTGAAGATGGGTCCTCACAGAGCAGCTTCTTCTGAGTCCTGTTTTGACATGAAACACTGGCACGCATTGGGGGATGCTAGCAAATGATTGCATGATGCTCCCCCCTTTTTTCTGTAGGAATGTCCTTAACCATCTTGCCAAATTGCTCTTCTAGAACAGTTGTGCTGAGTAGGCGAGTGTGCCCATTTCTCCCACCCTGGCCCATTCTTGGTGGTGTTTTGTGTGCTACTTTTGCTTAAACTTTGCTTGATCTTTCTTTCCCTTTGTCCAAACGTCCCCATCTACTCATTTTTATCCTCGTATACTTTCTGTAAGCATTCTTTCGTCCATTCGCCCTCCTTTTTCTTTTGAATGAAGCAGGATCTAAATACATAAGAATTAGACAGGGCCCCACAGAATGGAGGTCACAATACACAGGGGCTGCCTGCTACCCCAGCCCTGGTCCTGCAGGTGTCCTGGCTCTCGGGATTTGTTAAGGTTGCTATCAGTTGTGGCTAATATATGTTCAGTGCTCACTACATAATAGGTGCCCTGGTTACATTATCTTGTTCAATCTCATAGCAACCCCATGAAATACAACCATTATTCCCAGAACCTTGATTCAAAGGAGGCAGTGATGCCAGAGTCTCTGCTCTTAACCAAGGCCTCCAACAGGGCTGCCGCGTGGGGTGGCTCAGGCTGCACGTCGCACAACCCCAGGGGACACCATTTGCACAGACTGCCTTGTGAACGGCACCCCCTGGAGTTGTGCAGTGCAGTGGCCCTGGCCTTCTACTAAGTAAGAGCTTAAGCAAAATGCTTTCTACCTATTTGACAGGCTTAGGAGGGTAGATCTCACTACCCACTGAGGGGCTTTTCTGTTTTGGATTTATAGGACTTTCTTAAGGTCATGGTTCTTCATGTTTTAAAAGCCTATTGGTGTGGAAGCCCTCCCACCTACATAAACATTTGTTTAGGAAGGGAGTGCCCAGCGTGGGCCCCGTGCACTGACACCAACCATGTAAGGCCATGGACTCGGCCGCTGTTTGTGGCTTCCCCCCTTGGCCACCGCAGACTTATTGAGCAATATATTATGAGCGTGCCTCACTTTGATGATGTGTTATAGATAAATCATTAAGGAGGCAGCTCACCGCGGTGATGTATTAGTGTAATAGATCATCAGAGTGAAGTCTTCTGCCGACATACGGCCTGGCTCAAAGGGTGGTGTCATTCAGGGAAGAATTAGCCCAGCAGCAGATCTGGCTTAATTACAGGATAAAAGGTTTGTGAATGATAGGTTGAAGTCTACAGCACCAGCATTTTGATTCTTGATGTAAAAATATAATTGGGCTTCCTGAGAGAATTTTTGATTATTTTCAAACAGCCCTCCGCTTTATCACAACAGCACAACTTGCCACGTGGCTGCAGGGGTACCTTTTATTGGGGGGAATCTCCAGGCCCTTTCCACATCTGAGTTACTGTCATCCTTTAAGTTTGTAGGCCACAGAGTGAGTTAAGGGGAGATAAAATCCAGGAGGCCTGCCTTTAAGGCCTTCAGAATGACGTTCTTAGCAAGCAGACCGTTGGAATTGAGTGATTTATTCAAATCATCATTAACTAAGGCAGTGGTTCTCGACTCAGTCTGTGTGCACGTGTGGGGAAGAGGGCAGTCTGGCGAGTATGTGTGTGCATGTGTCTGAGAACATTAGCATCTCAGGGATAATAATAATAATCATGTTTATCGGACACTTAACATTGTGCTAAAGGCTTTGCATGTGTTATTTAATCTCATTTAATCCATACGACAACATTGTGAGACAGGCATTATTCTTCTTCTTCTCATTTTCCAGATGAGGAAACCAGCCAAGAGCTGGCATTACCGGCCAAGGTTGCACAGCTGCTCGGGGGCAGAGCCGGTGGGCCTGGTGCTGCAGGTGACTCTTACCCTCTCCCCTCCCACCTCTAGATCCCCCACCACCTTCCTTTGAGAACCCTAAACCAGCGCTCTGTGGACCACAGACCTCAGTGAGCACAATCCAAGATGCGTTTGTTGAAAAAGTAATTATTTTATTTTAAGACACATAAATCAAACATTCGGTATTAGTAGGGCCTCAAATTTGGTCTGAGTTGGTTATTTCTTGAAAAGCTTGTAGGATGAGACTTCTAGCAATTGTAGGTGAAACTATTTGGCCCAGCTCTCCCGGGAGACAACTACAATAGATGCATAAAATATTTTTTGAAATATTCTTAAATAGTATTAAATTGCTAATAGGAGAGTAAGAATGACTAGGTTGACAGAGATGGAAGAATAGGAACCAGAGAGGTGAGTGAGCACAGAGGCTGCTTTCACCCTGAGGGTTACTGATCCTGATGGCCCTGCAGCTACCGGAAGAGAGAGGGCGATGGAGGCCAGAAGGCAGCCCTCTCCACAGGGCTATACCCCTGGGGGAGGTGACCTGGAAGTGGAGAAGCCTTCACACAGAATTACAACCCAGGTCCAATTACCCAGATTGTCCAGGTCCAGGAAATCTCAGCCTTGGATGTGGTTTAAGGTGGGCCCTTGGGACTTCCCTGGATGTCCAGGGGTTAAGACTTCGCCTTCCAATGCAGGGGGTGCAGGTTCAATCCCTGGTCGGGGAGCTAAGATCCCACATGCCTCGTGGCCAAAAGAAAAAATACCAAAAACATAAAAAACAGAAGCAATATTGTAACAGATTCAACAAAGACAAAAAAAAAAAAAAAAGGTCCACATCAAAAAAAAAAAAAGGTGGGCCCAGACTGCTATGCCTCCAACACATTACAGAAGCAGATCTCTGGACATCTGGCCTCATATTACTCCTTAAATAATTTAAAAAATACTGGACTATGGTCGATGAGAACCAGGCACACAAGGAAACCCGACCCCGTGAGACCCAGCAAAAACAGGCAATAGAAACAGATCTATAAAGACTTCAGTTACTGAAACCATCAGACTACAGACAATAAATGACTTTTCTTCCTTATTATGTTTAAATAAATAAAACATGAGCTTGAAGATCTCTTACAGAACAGAAGACAATAAATGAGAAGTTGTTATAGGACAAATACTCAGCTGTCTATCCACCGCTCTCCCCTCCCATTCCACCCTCAACCCTCGTCCCGCAAAGAAGGAAGAAATTCTGGGCAGCAGGATTCAGTATGGAAATCTCACTTAGCTTGGTACCAGGAAAACTAGGAAGGACATTGTCTTATTCTCAGTATGTTTATTTTCAATAAAGAATGTCAAATATAGAACTTCCCTTTGGCTCTTATTTGTGACTTAAAAAAAAAATAATTTGAACTTTTATTTGTTTGGAAGTAAGAAATACTTACAGAAAAATTGACTGAAAAATCTTGAAAATAGACAACCAACAATATACCACAGCCCTCTCCCACAATAAAGGGGGGTATACAACCTCACCTTTTAAAATCATCATAGAAAATATACTATTAAATTTTATATGTAAGTGTTAAAATCTGAAATGTAAGTGGCTATGATGCTATGATGTATAGATGACATTGCTAAAAATCCTTAGGAATCAAGAGTTAAAAACATGGGCTCCACCTCAGACAGACTGGGTTGAAGCTCCAGTTCTGACAATTAACAACATTTTGTAATCTTGGGCAAATTAGTTAATTTCCCAGTGCCTCAGTTTGGTCATCTGCAAAATGGGGATAATAATAGCACTGCATCTGCTTCAAGGTGTTGAAAGAGTCAAAAGAGATCCAGGATGGAAAGAGCTTTGCACTCTGCTGACCCAGGAAACTTGCCATCATGACTTTAACTTCCTGGAATAGCACTACCACACCAGGGGAAGCTGGCATTTGCATTTTGCTTGCATTTAAATCTAGGAAGGCTTTACGTAAAGAGACTGATTCCTTATGTGTAACTACTAAGAAAAACTCTCTTACCATGAAAAGCTGATGAGACTTGGCTCCTGGGGACCGGCTCAGGGCTGCTCAGGCTTGGCCGTTTACAGGGAACCTTTTGATAAAGAAGCCACTTATTCTGGCCTCTAAAATCAAGGCCATCTCCTTGTGAAGGGTAGAAATCCAGGTGAGATAAGATTGATAATCCTGCATTGCAGAAATTTATTAAAGATGTCCAGATTAAAAATTGAGTTGTTTGTCAATCAATCATCCTGTTTTCTACCTTTTTCTCTGTCATTTACTAAAAATATTCCTGTATAGCACTGAACCCCCGTAAACAACCTAAATGCTAATCTCCCTTCCCTTGCCTTTGGAAGGACAAGCTTGGTTGTGTTCCTTGACAGAGGTCCCTGGGTTTGTCCTTGTCTTGTTGAAGGCTTTACTATTATTAGTTAAATATTTCCTGAGTCGTATGATTTCAAGTGAGGAAGAAGGGCACAGCAGTGGAAGTCACCAATAAAGTGTGGTTCAGCCTGCATTCTCCTATTTTTGATAATTTCCTTAAACCCCAGTGAGAGGGGACAGGTTGCAAACAACCAACCTAAAGATTGATCCAAGGCTTAACTATTGATCAGTAGGTCGCTGTGAAACTGTTGGGGTTCCTTGTTTCAAAGAACTAAGTCAGCATCATTTGAGTTTTCCAATATCTCAGCATGCACTTGGGGGATGTCTTAGGTTGGGTCCCCTGTAAGCAGACTCTGAGATGGAGAGCTGCATGCAAAATTTTAGTTAGGTGCGTTCTCAGGAGATATACCTATAAGGGGGCAAGGCAGGCAGGACCAGGCCCCCAGTGTGGTTGCCTTAGAGACCTCAGCTAATTGTATGGGGAGCTCTGCAAATGAGATGGTCCTTCAGAGTTGTCCCTAGGGAAGGGGGCTGGGCCTTTGCTTCCCCCCATCAGCCAGTCATTGGCCAGGGCCACCCCAGGGAGAGGATGTACCTTGGGTAAAGCAATTTCCAGTGAGGGATGAAGCTCCGAGCCATAAGCAGCCCATATTCTCAGCAGCTGGGAGACGGGCGGGTGGCCCTGAAGAGGGGGATCTTGGCGGACAGTATTCGTGACAGATCATCCACTGAGCTGCTCAGACCCACTTGCTTTTCATAGTAAGTTTGCCCCATCTCTGATGGTTTCTCTAGGACTGTGGGTTGTTTTGTAGGGAAACTGACAAGAGAAGGCTTAATGGGGTAAACTGCAGCCCCTGATACTGCATTTGATCTCAAGACTCTAACTGATACTCAAATGCCCCCTTCTCCACCACCTGTACTAGATTCTTCTTACTCTTGGCCAGCATCTCTGCTGGTCTAAGTGGCTTGCTTGGTGGGATGACCCAGACTCTCATTCCTGAGGATTCTGAGGGGCTTTGGTTACCACTCTCATTTCACGCCTTGGCTGCCATTTGTCATTAAAATTGGATATAACACCAAGAAGTGCCCCGGTGGATCATCTGGGAGTCAAACGTATCCTTCTCCGCCTCCACTGAGAACCAGCAGCCGTGGTTCACACTGACATACACTGAGCTGACCCATGTATGAACTTGGCTCGGCTTTTTTCCTGCTCTGTCAGCTGGCCATACAGGACCCCCGTGCAGCCTTAGGCCTGGAGCTGGGGCGACACTGGTGCACGACGTGGGGTCTGGGCTACCTGTTCCTGAAGCTCACTCGTGCTGATCCTGAATGTACCACTTCCATCTTATGAAGGATCGCTGCTGGGCCTGCCTGTGACTGGGTGGATCTGACAAAACCAAGTTCACGATGGGCATCTCTGGTTGCCTGTCTGATCACTTGGTGTCACTTGGGTGGAACGTCATCTCTCCCAGGTTCTGTAGCATCTGGGAACTGCTTTTGAGCTGGCGTGTAGTTCTTTCTGCAGATGTCCTGTCTTGCTTCAGAACCGTAGGCGTCTATAATATTATTCTCTTCCTGGGGCTTGCCAGAAACTCCGCGTGGCCTCTTTTCCTACCGCAGAGCCTCTGGTTCCATGGAGCCTGCCGGGTTGTACAGCGCAAGACACAGGGTTGCCCGAACTTGATCAGAGCCCTTTCCTGCCCTGGTTCCCACTCTAAGCTGGCAGACTTCTGTGTTACCTGGTGAAGCATGGGCTATGGTATCTCCAGAACCCGATGAGGCCTACCAGGCATTACGCTCCCTGCTAGGCGGTGGGAACTGAGGCTCCGCAGCTGGGATAGTTCTTCAGGAACAAGGAGGCAGGGCTCACATCCCTGCCTCAGCTGGTCCTTGGCCACAGGCTGCCCCCTGGAAGGGATGTAATTTTTTTTTTTTTAATTTTTATTGGAGTATAGTTGCTTTACAATATTGTCTTAGTTTCTACTGTACAGCAAAGTGAATCAGCTATGCGTATATATATCAGCTATACATATATTCCCTGGGTTGTAATTTTGAGCAAGGCGGTTCTGTGTGGCCAGAGGAATTCCCAGTGAGGGATACAGCTGTGAGCCCTCATCAACTCCAACTAGCTGGAATGTGAGCATGGGGGTTCTGGGCAGAGGACCACAGTATCCACCACAGGAATCAAATTCCAGGACTGGCACTAGGGTGAGGCAAGTGAGGCACACGGGGCCCAGACTTGAGTCCCTCACTCTCAAGATTATACCAGCGCAGATTTGGCACTTGCCTTACCCTAGTCCTGGCCTGTCAAACGCCCATGGAAATCAAATATCAGGAAATGGTAAAAATTTCAGGTTGATCAGAATAAAATTCCCAGTCACCATGAAGTCAGCCTCTTTCTGGAACTGGTGGAACGTTGGACAACATAATTCTAGAATATTTCCTTTCTACTTCTCGGCAGGGGACAGGGAAGGGTGGACACTAGGAGAAGGTGTTACCTGTAATTACTGCTAAAAAATTCAGAGTACCTTTCCAACGTGCCAATTATTCTATGTCTTTCTTTGTCTAAGCCCATGGTCATTACCCCATGATCTCTGTGTTATGGAAACAAAGTCAAAGGAAAGAAGAACAGAACATTTCAGTTTCCTTCTGTTATTATGACATTGATGGCATTGTCTAATCCTGACCCTACAGGCTAGCTTCAGTGGGTGGGACCACTCACCTGCAAGAGAATGAAGATTATAGAACGACCATAACATGCTAGGAGAACAAGAGGTGGTTGGAAGGCCAGAGAAACACATAACTCATATACAAGTAGAAATCAGAGTTGGAACCCAACAGGAAAAAAAGCAAGAGTTGAATACAGTGCAGGCTGAGTGGAAGAGGACATGGGTATGGGGCAGGATCATTCTGGGACTGATACTGAACCTGCTGGATTCCAGCCATGGCATCCTGGGAATGTGTGGGCATCGATGGATAGTTTTTGTTTTTCTTTTTTACCCAGAGCGTCTTAGAGCATCCTTCCCAATCATATAGTTAAGGCAACTCTAATCAGATACCATTGCAGTTTTCATTATTAACTTAACAACTTGAAAATAAAGTTCATCAGGAAGGATAAATGCATGAGAATAGCCAATGACATTTGAAATATAAGAATGTGATATACATACTAACTATCAAATGTATTATAGGGCAACAATAATTAAAACAGCATGATACAGGTGTAAATAAGCAGTTAGACCAAGGGAGAACAACAGAGTTCAGGAAAAAACCCTGTGTATGGGTATTAAGTATATGACAAAGCATTTCACATCAATGAGAAAAGGGTGAATTATTAGATAGACAGTGTTGGGAATAGGTTGTGAATTTCAGGGAAAATTTTAATTTAGTTGTCTATCTGGCACCATACCCAAAAATGATCCCACACGAATTAAAAATCTAAAAATAAAAATTAAAACTATAAAAGTACTAGAAGAAAATATAGGGCCTTTTTGAACATGACACAAAATTCAGCAGACAAAAGGGAAATAGTGACAGTTCTGACTACATAAAAGAAACAGTGACAACAGCTTCTGTAAGGTGAAAAATACCACAAACAAAAGTTAAAGGATGGAAGAAAATATTTTAAACATATACGCTAGACAGAAGGTTAACATCTATCATATACAAAGAGCTCCTTCAAATCAGCAAGAAAGAGAAATACCATGGACAAATGAGCTAGCACTGTGAACTGGCAATTCACTGAAGAAGGAATACATGAAGCACATAAAGAAAAAAATGCCCCACCTCAGAAACAACGAAAACAACACAAATCAAAGCAAAATAAGGTCTATTTTCCCTGTCAGAATTGGCAAAAGTTAACAAGATTGCTAACACTCTGTGTTAGCAAGACAGGATACAGATAAAAAGGCATATATAGTTGAAACTGAAACTTGCTAAAACTTCCCCCCACCCCCCGCAATAAACATGGAAGTGCTTATGTCTCTTCAATGACCTGTTTTCATTTCCTTTGGATAAATACCCAGAGGTGGGATTCCTAGATCTTACATTAGTTTTATTTTTAATTTTTTGAGGAACATCCCTATTGTTTTCCATAGTGACTGAACCAATTTACATTCCTACCAACAGTGTACAAAGGTTCCCTTTTCTCCACAACCTTGCCAACAATTGTTATTTTTTTGTCTTCTTGAAGATAACCATTCTCACAGATGTGAGGTGATATCTCATTGTAGTTTTGATTTGTATTTCCCTGAAGATTAGTGATGTTGAGCACCTTTTCTTGTACCATTTGTATGTCTTCTCTAGAAGAATGTCTATTTAGTTCCTCTGCTCATTTTAAAACCAGATTTTTAAAAAAAATGTGTTTATTTACTTGGCTGTGTCAGGTCTTAGTTTCGGAATGTGGAATCTTTTGTTGTGGCATGTGGACTCTTCGTTGCCGCGCGTGGGCTTCTCTCTAGTTGTGGCGCTCCGGCTCTAGAGTGCGCGGGCGCAGTAGTTGCAGCACGTGGGCTTAGTTGCCCCGTGGTATGTGGGATCTGAGTTCCCCAACCAGGGATCGAACCCACGTCTCCTGCATTGGAAGGCGGATTCTTAACCACTGGACCACCAGGGAAGTCCCAGACTGTTTGTTTTTCTGTTATTGAGTAGTATGAGTTCTTTATAGATTTTGGATATTAACACCTTATCTGATACTTGGTTTGCAAAATTTTGCCCCCATTCTGTAGGTTGCTTTTTGCCTTTGCTGATCATTTCTTTTGTTGTGCAGAAGCTTTTACATTTGATATAGTCTTACTTGTCGATTTTTGCTGATGTAACATTTTTAAAGAAGCATTTGGCAATATCAGTCAAATATAAAATACATTTGCCCTTTGACCCAGAAGCTACACTTTTAGAAACTTATCATACGGAAACCCTCCTTCAAGAGAGACAAGATATATGGCTAAGTAGGTTCAGTTAGCATTAATTGTTATAGAAAAACACTGCAGATAACCGTTCAGGGTAAGAGAGGTTAGATAAATTGTGGAATATCCATACAGTGGAAAACTACTAAGAAGAATAGGGCTGATCTATGTTGTACAGATTTGGAGTAATGTCCACAACAAGTTGTTAGTTAAAGGAAAAAGCAAATTAAAAATTATTACATAAAGTATGAATCCATTTTTAAAATAGTTAAAAAAGTAAAAGAATAGTTTAAAATTTAAGCTATTACTGTAGAAATTTTCAAGCACATAAAAAGTAGAGTGTAATGAACGCCTCTAGTCCCAAAGCATTGTTGCAACAATTTTCACCTCTTGGTTATTCTTTTTCCATCCCATTCACTTGCCTCCCCAACCCATGGGTTATTTGAAGCAAACCCCAAATATCCTATCACTGTATCCATAAGTATTGGGTGGGCCAAAAAGTTCATTCGGGTTTAAACCCGAACGAAATTTTTGGTCCACCCAGAACATCAGGTCCACATTCACATTCAAAGGATGGTGCAGGCAGGGAAGAAAGGAGACACACTAACTTGATGTCAGTGGTCATCCTTGAGGAGTAGGCTTCATGGGGGTGGATTTTTATTTTTAACATTTCAGTAGTGTATAATTTGTTTTTACATTATTACGGTAAAAGAAACCTCAGTAAAGATTTTTAAGAGAGTCAGAGAGAAACCTCAACCATCCTTTTTATCTCTACAAAACACCCTTATAAAAGTTAAAAAAGCAAATGAAATCATTGTTACTTGATTTAAAAAAGCCACCTCCAATCTTTGATGGAATGGTTTGGGATTAATACATCAATAAAGATATTAAAATTGGAATACATAATTAATACTTATTACTATCAGAATATCCAGTTTAGGCCAAATTTTTGATAGTTGAGTTATAGCCTTTAAGTGCTGCATGAACTGTATGTATATTATAATATAGCAAAGCTCTTATAAAAGTCAAGATTGCTGGGACTTCCCTGGTGGCGCAGTGGTTAAGAATCTGCCTGCCAGTGCAGGGGACACGGGTTCGAGCCCTGGCCGGGGAAGATCCCACATGCCGCGGAGCAACCTAGTCCGTGTGCCGAAACTACTGAGCCTGTGCTCTAGAGCCCATGTGCCACAACTACTGAAGCACATGTGCCTAGAGCCCATACTCCACAACAAAGAGAAGCCACTGCAATGAGAAGGCCACGCACCGCAACAAAGAGTAGCCCCCGCTTACTGCAACTAGAGAAATCCTGCGTGCATCAATGAAGACCCAACGCAGTCAAAAAAAAAAAAAAAAAAGTCAAGGTTGCTATAGACTGAAAAAAGTTTGTGTCCCCCAAAATTCATCTGTTGAAATCCTAATCCCCCAAATGGTGCTATTTGGAGGCAGGAAGTTTGGGAGGTGACTAGGTCATGAGGGTGGAGCCCTCCTGGATGGGATTAGTACCCTCATAAAAGAGACCACAGAGAGCGCCCTTGCCCCTTCTGCCATGTGAGGCAGAAGATCCAGAAGATGGCAATGAACCAGGAAGCGGGTCTCACCAGACACCAAATCTACCAGCACCTTGATCTTGGACTTCCCAGCCTCTAGAACTGTGAGAAATAAGTTTCTGTTGTTTATAAGCCACCGGTCTATGGTGTTCTGTTATAGTGCTCAAAGGGAGTGAGACAGATGTATACATGTATGACCATTTTATGGAACTGAAGGAGTCCAATTGCAAAGTTCCCAGAGGGAGACTGTGATTGGCCCACGTTGGGTCAGCTGTCCCCTCGTGGCCCAATCAGCTGTAACTAGGAGGGTGGGGCTGTACATGCCAGGGTGGGTGGGCTGAGCAGAAATCTCATCTCCACTCAGCCAGCTTTCCTATTTCTCCCCCAAGTTTCCTTCCCTTGTGTTTCTTGACCTAACTGCCTTGTGCAGCCCGCAAGCGTGTGGAGAGAGGAGCATGGTGGAGACATAGAGGAAGGGGCTTTGAAGGCAGACAATCTGCGTTTGGATGGACAAACTGGGATTTTGAGTAAAACCCTCCTCTCTGAGGCTGGCTCCTCATTTTAGTTAAGGGTTGTGAAGGAGAAAATGCCTTATGGATGAAGAGGACCAGGTCCATACCTGGCACGTCTTCCACGCCCCTTTATCACGAAGTGTTGTGAGCTTGGGCTTCTCATTCAAGAACCCGCCCCTGGAACATTCTGGAGTGGGGCTTGGAGATGCTGCAGCGCAGCCCCTGTCACTGCAGAGTCATCGCAGGGGCCTCCCCAGCTGGGCCGACAGAGCCAGGCACAGCCCCAGCCCTGAAGCACTGTTTTCACAACCGGCGGCCCCTCCCCTCTTCCCCTTGACCTTGGAGTGCAGCCCCCAGGGCGTCTCCTCACAGGCCCAGTCTTCCCACTGAGGCCCATCTCTCCTCACCGCAGGCCTCTCCACACACCCACTCGGATATGCGCTAATGCCATTATCTTCCTGAAATTAAAATCAAGCCTCAACCTATAATGTTTCGCGGAGAGGGAATTGGGGTTATATATTCCTGCGTGGAGCGATATTCTATTTCAGTCATAGCATTTAATTATGATTGGTATGTTAGTGCCCACCGGAGCATAACAAATTGTCATTATGTTATTCTGCTGAGTCTAATTTAATTGGCAAGTTGTCACAAAAGCAATTATCCATCATTTATTTTGTTGCCATAACCACATCTAGAAGAGCACCTGCTGCCTGCGAGGGGAAATGCGCCACTGTCTCATAGCCCTGGATCCAGGCCACTTATCTGACACAAAGGCATTGCTTCCCCTTCTGATTTAAAAATATGTTCCTCATTTCCTGCTGCGGTCTCATGAATCCTCCTGGGGAAGCCTCAAAGTGCCAGAGGAAATTCACGGCCTGGGAAGTGGCCTGGGGCCCACCTGAGGCTGGAGGTCGGCCGCTCTGTTGGGGTGCCGGTTGGGGGCAGTGGGAGGAGGAGACCCCGGGGAGGGTCTGGGACCCCGGGCTTTGCTCTGTCAGCTGTTTCCTCAGCCACATCAGTGATGGATTTATAAACATTTGCTGCTCTTTTCTCCCAGGGCATGCGCTTGCTCCCTGGGAAGCAGGATTATCTGGCCATTTCACAGAGAGGCAACCTGAGGCCCAAAGTCACGAGGGGAACCTGGGGAGGGGCCGAGACTACAACGGAGATCTCCAGACTCCAAAGGTTTTTCCCATTCTTTGGATCAAGCACATGCAGGCAAAACCAAGGTACTTTTGGGCCTGACACAGTCCCAGGCTGTGGCTCTGGTGCAGTTGGACAGTCATCTGCCCTCCTAGGCCAGGCTTCAAGGGCCCTATTTCACATGGACACACCAGAGACAGCAGCCGAGTGGGGTGCTAAGAGCAGAGGGCGAACAGAAAAGGGAGGGGAGAGCCACCAGGTGGCCTGCCCACCTCAGAGAGCCTGAGACAGGAATGGCCCCCTTCCCGGGAGCCTCTGATTCTAAACTCTCTCGGAGGTCTTGGTGGCCCCGCCCCTCCCTGGTGGCCTCCCCAGGCTTGAATGCTATCCCCACGCCCAAGCCCAGGAAGACTTTTGTGAGTGAGGAAGCAGAGGCAAGCAAAATTTGCTTTACGGGATTTTTTTTCTTCCCTAAAGCTGGGAGATAGTCATTCCTGAGGGAAGCTGCAGCCTGCAGGTCTGTCCCTGTCCTGTGGATGGAAGTGGGTGGAAAAATGACTAATCTTGTTCTTGCTTCCGCGATGCTTTTATTAGCATAGTCAACAAAAGACTTGTTAAAAACAAAATCAAACCCCAAACACAACACCCAGTAGGTTGCAAAGGGGAAAAAAGAACCAGACCTTTAAATCAACTAGCTTCTCCCTCTGGGTCAGTCAGCTGCAATTCCCAGGCTACCTATTTGGGGACATTGGAAAATTACCAGCTTCCCAAACACAGGCAGATCATTTCTTGTAACTCTTAAAAAAAATCTTTTGTTGTCATTGCTGACTAAAAATAAGCTAAGGATGTGTCCAGTTCCTCCCTCCTGGACCAGCATTATCCCTAAGGAGTGTTTCTCATGGCTGCTGAGAAGTCACTCTTGCCACCGTAGCAAAATGGCCAGGATCTCTGCTCAGTGTGGGAGGCCCCCTTGAGTCTCTGGGGCAAGAACTTATACAGTTGATATCAGAGCAGGAACAAGTTTAATGTGCAGGTAGGAGGCTGTGCATGAGGGCCCCACTGGGTCCAGTTGTGGTAGAGGGTGGTGTTTAATTGCAAGTGGACGTGTAAATTAGCTCGAACTCTCTGGAAAGTAAGTTGGTTAAAAATGGGTCAAGAGCCATAAAAAATGTCCATCATCTGACTCAGGAATTCTGCTTAGGATAAGCAAATTATTTCGAAACAGAAGAAAGATGTTTGCTCTGGTGTTATTTATAATAGCAAAAACAAAATCTGTGCTGAGGAACAAACGGACTTAGAGCAAGTGGCTCTGAGCCCAGGGGTGTTGTTGATAGAGTTTGCTTTGTGTTTTCTGGGAGGGACAGGAGTCAGGCGTCAGGAGGAATTCTTTATGCAGTTGCATTAAGTAAGCATGTTTTGGGCACCACAGTAAACAGAGCCAGGTTATGTGTGTATGTAAATACAGATAAGACACGGTCCCTCTCGAGTTAGTTTCCTATTGCTGCTGCAACAAATTATCTCCAACTTAGTGGCTTAAACAATACGTATTTTTTAATCTTACAGTTCTGGAGTGGGAAGTCTGGAATGGGTCTCACTGAGTAGAATCAAGATGTCAGTAGGATTGTGTTTCTTTCTGGAAGCACTAGGTAGAGATGGTTTCCTTTCCTTTTCCACCTTAGAGAGCCTGCCCTCCTTCCTCCATCTTCAAAGCCAGCAACAGCGGGCTGAATCCTTCTCACCTTGTGTCTCTCTGACCTTCTTCCGTGGTCCCAGCTCCTTCTGACCCTCCTCTCCTGCCTCCCTGGACCTCTTCTAAGGACTCATGTGATAATCCAGGCTACTCTCCTTGTTTCAAGTCAACTGATTAGCAACCTTAATTCCATCTGCCGCCTCAATTCGCCTTTGCCAGGTAATGCACCATATTCATAGGTTTGGGGTCTAGGACATGGACATCTTTTGGTGGGGGGCCATTATTCTGCAAACCACGGTCCAAACCAGGAGCTTACCATTTAGTGAGAGAGACACGTGACCACATCTTTAGAGTACATGGCAGAGAGCCATAATCAGCCAGCAAGACTGGGGGAGGCAGCATGTATATTCATAATAATCCAGAAATTCCTTTCTGGGAAGCTAGATACTATCCTACTTGTTTTCCTCCTCCTCCCAGCACAAACTCTCTGCCCTGGTCACTTTAGCATCTGCACTGTTTCATAATCACCAAGTGCACTTTCCCAGTTTACACCTTTGCCCATTGCTGCCCCTACCTGGTTGCCCTTGTTTCTTCTTTTTTTTTTTTTTTTTAATTTTTAAATTTATTTTTATTTTTTGGCTGTGTTTGGTCTTTGTTTCTGTGCTAGGGCTTTCTCTAGTTGCGGCGAGCGGGGGCCACTCTTCATTGTGGTGCGCGGGCCTTTCACTATCGCGGCCCCTCCCGTTGCGGGGCACAGGCTCCAGACGCGCAGGCTCAGTAGTTGTGGCTCACGGGCCCAGTTGCTCCGCAGCATGTGGGATCTTCCCAGACTAGGGCTCGAACCCGTGTCCCCTGCATTGGCAGGCGGATTCTCAACCACTGCGCCACCAGGGAAGCCCCCCTTGTTTCTTCTTACTCCCTACCCCAATCCCCGCAACCCGTCAAAATCCAGATCAAGTGCCAGGTCCTCCCTGACTCTTCCCTGCACCCTCTCACCCCAGCCCAGGGCTTCTAAAACACTTATAGTCTCAATTACACAATGTTCCACCTAAGTGTGATCACTTTCATGTGCTATTATCTCAATTTTAGTGCGTTCTTATGTCTCAGCTAGACTTCAGTCACTCTGAGATCAGAGATCATGTGTTATAATTCTTCTGTCACTCCCATAGCACCTGGAATGGTGGTAGTGAAGAAAAGTTTGCTAAATTTGTTCAAGCCATTCTTTGAATAAATGGGGCACTCACAAAGGTACCAGACCCTGGGGATGGACATGAGCTCCAAAGGGAGTCCTGCTGTAAAGGGGCACTCAGTCTAGAGGGGGAGATTGACGGGTTATGATGTGGTCCGACAAGAGCTAGAACAGGGTTACACATAGGAGGGGCTTCTGGGTCAGCTTGTGGGTGGATCAAGGAAGGCTTTTCAGAGGAGGTGATGTCTGGGTGGAGTTTTGAAGGATGAGTAGGAGTGAGCTAGATAAAGGGATCTGGGAAAAGCATCCTATTCTAAGAGAAGGAGGAATATTTAAAGCAGAACAGAAATTGACTGAATTCTGGAAAAACTACTCATCTTTCTGTCTCTACCAGATGTGAGTATTATAGATGCTAAATGTTGTCCTGCTTGGTTTCCCCAGCCTCCCAGCACAGGCTCACTGCTCTGGTCACTTGAGTCTCCTCTCTGGTCTGTAGTCATGACATGCTTTTTCCTAGTCCCACACCTTTGCCCATGAGCTTGGAAAAAATGGTAAAAGCTGATATTCACAAGTGAAGCTGACAAGGAAAGGACAAAAATGATCAAGTCTCACTAAGTCAAAAGGCTAATAATAATACCTATGACAGACAATAAATAATATCCTTAATACATACCTGATAAGGAAAAGACAAAACTTAAAAAAAAAATGGACAAAGGACAGGAGCAAGCATTTTACAGATGAGAGAACACCAATTGGCTGATAAACATTTGAAAATATGCTCCACTTGTAGTTGGGGAAATGTACAAGATTGTTACTATACTTATAGTAACAAAAGCTGGATAAAATCAGAATTGTCCATCAATAGGTGAATGTTGAATAAATTATAGTATTATAGAAAATTATAGGACAGACTAGTATAGAATATTATGGAGGTATTGAAGAATGAATTAGATCCATATATTTGACCTGAAGGAATCCCCATGATACCGTGATGTAAGGTTAAGCGGCAGGAACAGTGTTACAGCCTGTGGGGGAGTTGGGGAGACTTAATGGGGAATGGCCGTGTCTGTTTAAATCATTGCCAGGAAAGGTATGGAAGCCTCCTTACAATGAGCACATACTCTTTTCGTAATTGCAAATATTAATAACATTTTTTTTTAAAGTACTAAGGAGAGAGATCAGCAGGGTCTCTGTTAAGGGGGTGAGGAATGATTCATGCAGGCAGGTTCCTGAGTGCGGGCCTATTTGTCCCTCCTTGGCTTCTCTTCTATTCAAATGAGCTAATTTAACAAACGTGAGATAGCTTTCATTTCCTTGGTTAAGTGCGTTTAGATCCTGGGATTTAAAACAGAATCATTTACATATGTAGTGACCCTCTCTTTGTACCAGTGAACTCCAATAATAAATTAATTAGAACCATTCAGTCCCAGCCCTGCTTCCCTGAGGATGCCTTCCTTTGAGTGCACACATCTGTCTGAACTAGGCTCTGGACAATGTGTATTGCTAACTCTTCTACCCCTGGGTAGCAGGGTGAGCCCAGCGTCAGCTCAGGTACCTCTGAAGTTGTTTGAGCACTTTCCTCAGGTCTCCAAGGCTAAACTCGTTAAATCTCTGTCCCAATTGATCAAGGAGAATGCCATTTGCATCTCAGCTCCCTGCTTCTTAGTAAAGCCGGCAGAAGCCCGTTCTTGTGAATCTGAGCTACTCCAGAGGTCACTGGCCTACGGTCACCATGGCAACTCCCTTCAGTGTACCACGGAGAGGGTTAAGGAAAAGAGTCAGAAACTTACCGGGGGGCCCCAGGAGAAAGCCACTTTCACAGAGAGGGATTTCAGTCTCAATTATTGGGTTGCTATACGGGGCACTGCTTTATATAGGATACATTTTTTTCCGTAAAAGGTCAATTTTTGGGGTAAAATTTTGTAATTTTATTTTAAACACACAAGTGGAATTCCCTATATTTAGAACTCCACTGTGAATTCTTCTATAAAGGGAATAAAACCCCCTACGATTCTTTTAGTACAAGCATAGATGTCAGATGTCAAGCTGTTTTGAAGTTCAGCACACCAGTTTTTTGGGGTTTTTAAGGTGGGGGTTAGTAGTGTGGGTGAGAGCTGGTTGGGGGGAACTTACTTCGAGTAATGCTTTGGGTGGCATTTGCATGCTGTCTTCGGTTGGGTTCTACTAAAAGAAGACCCTGAGCCACAGATTTGGGTGCAAGTGATTTATAAAGGGACTGCTCTCAGGAGAAACCTGTAAGGGAACAGGAGAAGTAGAATAGGAAAGGGGAGGAAACCAAATGAAAGTCAGATTTCAGGTCCCAAACTCAGCCTGATCCCACGGGGAACTCAGAGCTTACCACCTTGAATCAAAAGAGCTGGGCTTTCATAAAAAGAAATGAAATGGAGGTATTTGTAATGAGGTGGATGGAGTTAGAGTCTGTCATACAGAGTGAAGTAAGTCAGAAAGAGAAAAACAAATACAGTATGCTAACACATATATATGGAATCTAAGGGAAAAAAAAGAAAAAAAAAGGCCATGAAGAACCTAGTGGCAAGACGGGAATAAAGACACAGACCTACTAGAGAATGGACTTGAGGATATGGGGAGGGGGTGGGGTGAGATGTGACAGGGTAAGAGAGTGTCATGGACATATATACAATACCAAATGTAAAATAGATAGCTAGTGGGAAGCAGCCGCATAGCACAGGGAGATCAGCTCGGTGCTTTGTGACCACCTAGAGGGGTGGGATGGGGAGGGTGGGAGGGAGGGAGATGCAAGAGGGAAGAGAAATGGGAACATATTGTATATGTATAACTGATTCACTTTGTTATAAAGCAGATGCTAACACACTATTGTAAGGCGATTATACTTCAATAAAGATGTTTGAAAAAAAAAAAAAAAAAAAAAAAAAAAAAAAAAGAAATGCACAGAGGAGACAGAAGAGGAGGAAGCAATGTGAAGATGGAGGCAGAGATGTGGCCAGAAGTCAGGGAATGCTGGCAGTCAGCAGAAACTGGAAGCGGCAAGGAACGGAATCTCCCCTAGAGCCTTTGGAGGGAGCACGGCCCTGTTGATACCTTGATTTTGGATTTCTGGCCTCCAGAACTGTGAGAGAATAAATTTCTGTTATTTTAAGTCAAAAAAAAAAAAAAAAAAAAAAAAAAAAAAAAAAAGAATTAGCTCCCTTTCTGTGTACAAAGCATAGGCCATTTCTTTATTTTTTTAACAAGAGGGCCAACCTATTGTGAGATATCCAGCTGTGAGTCTATTATGGTTAGACAAATAGCCTGTTTCAACTGTCTGTTTTTACAGTTATTCTAGCCTCTATTGTTACAGAGATAATATAAAATTATTTCATGGTAAGATTCTTTTTATTCCTACCATTTCTAAAGTAAATGGGACTTTTAAAAAATAAATTCATTTTTTTTTTAAAAAAAAAAAAAAAAAAAAAAAAAAAAAAAAAAGAGCTGGGCTTTTTATTTTTTTTTGAATTAAAAAAAATTATTTATTTAATTTATTTATTTTTGGCTGCGTTGGGTCTTCGTTGCTGTGCGTGGGCTTTCTCTAGTTGCAGCGAGCAGGGGCTACTCTTTGTTGAGGTGCACAGGCTTCTCATTGCAGTGGCTTCTCTTGTTGCGGAGCACAGGCTCTAGGCGCACAGGCTCTAGGCGCACAGGCTTCAGTAGCTGTGGCATGTGGGTTCAGTAGTTGTGGCTTGTGGGCTCTAGAGCACAGGCTCAGTAGTTGTGGTGCACGGGCTTAGTTGCTCCATGGCATACGGGATCTTCCTGGACTAGGGCTTGAACCCATGTCCCCTGCATTGGCAGGCGGATTCTTAACCACTGTGCCACTAGGGAAGCCCAAGAGCTGGGCTTTTATGTTCTCAGATCAGTTAGCTATTGGCTAGAGGCTGCCCAGGGGAAAATGTAAAATTCCCAGAATGAAGCTGCTTTAGTGCCCAAGGTCAATCTTCTGAAATTCATCAGTGCAAGCCATTTGCAGCAAAGTACACAGAGGGGGCGGTGGGCATGCGGAGCTGGTGAAAGGTATCGGTTTCAACGGAGTCCGTAACAGATGCCAACAAGTGTGATATGCAAACGGCTCTCTAAGGGCACAACCTTAACAAAAAATCAGTGAAATGAATTAGCTTCCACAACAAGGTATTTAGAATGGTGTTGGAGGAGCAAGGTGATAGTACACTTGGGTGGATGCATTGTTGGTTGAAGAAACATTACAGAAGAGTATGGAATGAATGGCTGTTAGTTGGAGGACTAGCTCTAGGGGCAGACCGCGGGGCTCCACCTGGAGCCTGTGTCGTGAAACATTTATATCTACATCTTAGAGACAGATGGTGAACTTATCCAAGTAAATCTGTGGATTACCCTAAACTGAGAGGAAAGGCAATAGAACAAAGGAAAAAAAGTTGGAAAGGACATTCCAATGAATGGATAGCTATAAGATTAAAATTAAAGAGATTAATGTAAATGTAATGTGAAGTAAATTTCATTATGGTCATCCATATGGAATATTATACAGCTGCTAAAAATAACATTGAAGAATAATAATGATATGGAAAAATGTTCGTGATTATTTGGTTATAAAAAGATATTATCATATTCATGGAAAATGTATTGAAAGATGTTCTAAAATGATCATGTTGCTTTATCTCTCTAGAGGTGGGGTTATGCTTGATTTTGATTCTTCTCTGTTTTTACTCAGTTCTATGACTATTTATTTAAAAATTGGAATTTATGAAAAAATGTGACAACTATTTTTGGTTATTGTCTTTTGTTTTTTACTTTAGCTGTATGGCAAAAACATAGTTTAACAACAGAAGACATTAACAATTCTAAATCTGAAGGCATCTCATAACAGTTTCAAAATATATGAACCAAAAACTTACAGAACTAATAATTGGCAATGATCAGTAGTTGATAGAAAAAATAGAAAATCAGTAACGCTCTAGAAACTTGAGCAACACCGCCAACCACAGTCAATTCATATTTATAGAACACTGTCCTGAACAATGGCAGAATGGATCATCTTTTCAGATGCACAGGTATCTTCACCAAGATAGACCATATACTGGGCCATAAATAAGAATCAATAACCTTAAAGGGATTGACATGATGTAGAATGTGTTCTCCGATCACAGTGGAATTAAAACAGATTTCAATAATACGGAGATATCTAAAATATCACCCCAATATTTGATAATTAAACAACAATTAGATAATTTTTAGATCAGAGGAGAAATCATGTCTATTTTGAAGTGAATGATAATGAAAGCAATATAGAATATCTGGAATGCAATTGTAACAAAGCTTAGAGAAAAACTTAGAGTTTTAAAGGCTTATATTAGAAAAGAAGAAAGGTTTAAAATGAATGACTTAAGTCTCCACTTTAAGAAGAAGAAAAAGAAAAGCAAAATAAACTCAAAATAAGTGGAAGGAAGAAATTATAAAGATGAGTGCAGAAATAAATGCCATAGAAAAGAAATGGTAGAGAAAATGAATGGATATAAAAGCTATTTCAAAAAATAATGAATAAAAGTGGTAAACCTCTAGCTAGAATGATCAAGAAAAAAACTGAGAAGACACAAGTTACTGATACGAAGAATGAAAGAGCAGACATCACTATACAGCCTAGAGACAGTAAAGGATAAAAAGGAAATAATATAAACAGATTTACACCAAGAAATTCAACAACAAAAGAGAGATTTACAAACTTCTTTAAAGACACAAATTACCAAAACTGACTCAAAAAGAAATAGAAAATCCAAATAACCTTATTTCTATTAAAGAAATTTAAGTTATAATTTGGGAAACCTTTCTATAAAGAAAACTCAAGGCCCACACGGCTTAATTGGTGAATTATATCAAACAGTAGGGAAGAAATAATACCAATGTTATACAATTTTTCTCCAAAATAGAGAAGACTTCATAACTCATCTTATAAAGATAGCACCTGATACCCAAACCAAAGACATTACAAGGAAAGAAAACTATAGAACAGTATCCCTCATGAATATCGATGCAAAAATTCTTAACAAAACAAAAACGTTAAGAAATCAAATCCAGAAACATATAAAAAGGATAATACATCATGACCTACTGGGGTTTATCCCAGGGACTCATGGTTGGTTTAATATTTTAAAATCAATTAATGTAATTAACCTTATTAACAGAGTAAAGGAGAAAAACTATACAATCATGTCAATAGAAAAATGCATTTGACAAAAATTCCCCATTTATGATAGATATTCTTAAGAAACTATGAATAGGAGGGAGGGATAAATTAGAGTTTGGGATTAACAAATACACACTGCTATATATAAAATAAGCAGGGCTTCCCTGGTGGCGCAGTGGTTGAGAGTCTGCCTGCTAATGCAGGGGACACGGGTTCGAGCCCTGGTCTGGGAGGATCCCACATGCCGCGGAGCGGCTGGGCCCGTGAGCCACAATTGCTGAGCCTGCGCGTCTGGAGCCTGTGCCCCGCGACGGGAGGGGCCGCGATAGAGAGAGGCCCGCGCACCGCGATGAAGAGCGGTCCCCGCACCGCGATGAAGAGTGGCCCCCGCTTGCCGCGACTGGAGAAAGCCCTCGCACGAACCGAGGACCCAACACAGCCAAAAATAAAATAAATAAATAAATAAAATCAAGTAAAACTTAAAAAAAAAAAAAAAAAATAAGCAAAAAGGACCTACTGTATAGCACAGGGAACTATATTCAATATCTTGTAATAGCCTATAATGTAAAAGAAACTGAAAAAGAGTACACACACACACATACACAGTTTATATATATATATAAAAGTGAAACACTTTGCTGTACACCTGAAACTAACACAACATTGTAAATCATCTATACTTCAATTAAAAAAAAAAAAAAAGTCTGGAACAAGCCAAGGCCAGTCTAGATTAGCCAACAGGCAACTACTCCCAAGTATGTGAATGAGCCTCACTAAGACCAGCAGGGTTGCCCTAGCTGGCCTCCATCTGACCCCACACAGGTGAGCAATGAGCATTGTTGTATATCACTGAGGTTCTGTGGTTCCTTGTTACACAGC